>NC_056743.1:1392018028-1392091547 GCF_019279795.1 Protopterus annectens
ACTAGCCTGGAGGTGTGAATATCCTTGGTGAATATGGACACTCCTCCACCTTTAGTGTTTTGGTTCAGGTTTTGTGGCCAAAAAGTATGGTAAGAGTTGTAGCCTGGTATTGCAGGGGTGCTCTCTGCAGCCTTGAACCAGGTCTCAGTTACTGCACAGATATCGATGTCCTCCATTTTTAGGAGTGCCTCGAGAGAGTGCATTTTGAGGTTTAGACTTCTAGCATCGAGTGGCATTACCTTCAGATTTTGCATACTTGTACCTGTTACGGTGGTGGTTTTGTCCTTTGAGCCTTGCCTAAAAAAGGCACTATAGGGGTGGCACGAGCCTTAGCCAGTAACCTGAATCCCAGGGGTGACAGGTGCAGACCATCTCTGGCAAAGCATCATGGTTTGTCGATCATGTTGTCCCAGGCAGACAGATAGTGGACCCCCTTTGAATGACATCAGAAGCTTAGCCAATTGTTGAAGTCAATCATTTTGTCCTTATACTGTGGTATCATTCTGGGCGAAGGCAGGATGCTACTCAGGGCTAGGGTCATACCTGCCTGGGCCACATGATCCGAGAGCTCTTCCATGTCTCTTTTCATGTAGTCCAGGGAGGTATGTATCAAGTCATTCACTCCAACATGAACAGTAACAGAGTCGTATTTGTACTTGTTGTGGAGTGACTTCAGTGCGTGCGTTATGTGGTGGATCCTGGTCCCCGACAGGCAGCTGACTGTAATTTTATCCTTGTTCAGTCTGGTGAGTGGGACATCAGTGTGCCTGTCTATAGTCACCTATGACTAAAGTGTTGGGTACATTGTCTTGCCTTAGGGGCTGTTGTTGGGTGGCACACTGGTGTTGTGAGCTATGTGATACTTTGGTTGTGACTTGTGTTTTGTTTGCGTTTCAGCTTCAGAGGTCCTTGTTGCTTGGGCTGGTTAATGTTAAGCGCCTCCGCATATGTGGGTTTAGTGTTGCTATGTGTGGGTTTTGGTAGTGAGGGTTTTGAAGGGCTATATATTGCTTGAGGTGTAGTGTCAGTGTTAACCTTCTCCTCTTGATGGTCTAGCACAATCTTGGCTGGAGAGAGATTTGCTTCCAGTTTGGCTATGTAAGTGCATCTCTCGCAGGTTGTAGTGTTGGGTGGTAGGAGGAGAGGGTTGTCTGTGTACATGAGGCAATTGCTGCAGTTCCCCAGTATGTCCAGATTCACCAGGTGGACAGGAGAAATCACCGGAAGCCGACCCTTGGACATGCCTGATTAGGTGCTTTTTTTTTTTTGGGTAAAGTACAAGAGCTGTTTTCCCTTACCTTGGCAAGCTAAGTTGCAATTATAGGCTGTTTAGCGCCTACGATTAATTTCTCCTTATTAACTAGGAGAGTTTAGTGCTTGTATCAGTTTAAGGCTTCCTAGTGCTTTCCAGCAGGTTTTAGAGCATGTGCTAGTCGCAGAGACTCCAAACAGAAAGAGTCAGGAATCTATGTATTCTGCTTCTACTCTCACCATGATCAGAATATAAGCACAGATTCCAAGCTTTCACCTATAAAGCAATTAAGTTTTCTGGTGATCAGCAGTCTCCAGGAAATACTGCAACTGCACTCCTTCTCTCACCAGGAGAAAACAGAAGCACTAATCCCAAGATGACGACTAAGAAGCACAATGTGGGCTATCCAATAACTGGTGGTCTTGCAATAGATGCTTAAAGGTAAGATGAAAAAAATGGTTTATCCTAAATACTGCAGTGCACACTAGAGGAATTAGATATGAAAGTAGGTAACTTATTACCTGTCTAAAAAGTTGAGTTTTATTGGACAGTCACTATTTTTAAAACAGCAAGACAGATTGAAAGGGGGTGGTCACTTTTGTATTCTGGTACTATGGAATACAGTAGGATGCCCAACAAATTTAAATAGGTGAAGGGGGGGTGACTTCACAAAATGATAATTTTGTGCTTACTCACATAAGCCAGTAAAAGCAGAGAGGAAATGAGATGTATGGTCAAATTACCATAAGGGGCAGGCAACTAGAAATACAGTGGTGTTTAAAAACACACCAGTAACTGGGAGGGAGGGTGAGAAAAATTATTTCTGCCTGACTCACAAGAGGCAGCGCTGTGGTCTCTTTTCAAGTTTTAATAAGCAGTTAATAGCAGAATACAAGTAAAACACAAGGTAAAGAAAACAAATCACAGTATTCAAAATTGAAAAAGGCAATAAAGTAATACAAAATACAACAAATAAAAAGCAAACTATTCTCTCTCTCTCTGTGTATGTGTATATATATATATATATATATATATATATATATATATATATATATATCTTTGTGTGTGTGTGTGTCTGTCTGTGAATACATGTTCTGACAACCTAAGTGACCATCTGCTCAGCTTTACCAATAGGCTTGAATGCAATCCAGTAAAACATCATGCATACAAGAATGTGTGTAACCTATCAGATTTTAATGTAGACAATTTCATCTTCACTTTCAAGCAATACAACTGCAATACTGTTAAAAACCTTCCTTTAGACGAAGCAATCCTTGAAATTTAACAAAACCTTTACCAATATACTGAATGGATATGCTCCCATCAGAGAAAAAAAATTAAAATTAATCCAGCAGCATGGCTATGGCTATCTAAAAACAGTAGACAACTAATGGTACTTTGAGACAAGGTCTAGAAAGCAGGGCACACAAACAAATTCCAGGAGAAACTTCTGACAGATAAGAAATAATAACAAAACAAAGCATAAGACATGACAAAACCTCCACTACTTTAACTTACAGCAAGCACACCAAAATAATCCTCATCATCGGTCCAAAATCTACTAAATCCAGTTCAAAGTCATTAACCCACTCCCTCCCAAGAAGGCACTTCAACAGTCACTAACTTTCTTCCTTCAAGCTATAGCCTCACTTAAAGACAACCCAATCATCAAACCAACCCCCCCACCACCAAACCCCACAGACGCTGACTTTCCACTCACACATATCCCCACCTCCACCATAAGAAAACATGTCCTAAAACTAATAAATACAAGTTCTGTTGCAGCTAACTTTCTTCCTGAATTTCTAAAAATTGCAGCCGAAGCTCGGCCATACCCAATATCTATACTAATAAACAGAGCCACTCTAGAATCTCAAGTCCCAGCCATTTGGGAGAAGGCATACATACTTCCCGTTCATAAAAAAAAGGACTCTGCTG
Organism: Protopterus annectens; assembly: GCF_019279795.1. Taxonomy (NCBI): domain Eukaryota; kingdom Metazoa; phylum Chordata; order Ceratodontiformes; family Protopteridae; genus Protopterus; species Protopterus annectens. Next base: position 1,392,021,219 of record NC_056743.1, read on the forward strand.
ACTACTACAACTTCAGACCAACTACTATCCTGTCACCATTATCTAAGATATTGGAAAAGTGTATCCATTCGTAATTATTTCAATACCTTACCATAAACAATCTTTTCTCTCCCCCATACAACATGGTTTTCGCCTCAACCATAGCACCACTACTACTCTGCTTCATGTTGCTAATGCACCAAATACAAACAAACAAGGGAAACCTAGTATCTTCTTTATTCCTAGACTGGTCCAAAGCATTCAACACCATCTCTCAGCATAAATCATTACTAAAAACGTTCCTCATTGGGCTCTCCCCCTCCTCCTTCTCCTGATTTAACAGCTACCTCCAAGCACTCAAAGGGTAGCAAGAAGTAGTTTTGTGCTTATGTCATTGCAGGGGGGGTCTATCTTTTGTTTTATACTACCAGTATAGCTACATTTCTGTGCATTTGTGCCCAGCAGCAGAGCTGTTTAGGTGTCTGGGACTGATTCTACACGTACCTGGATATAAAAAGCTGATACAAGTATACTTTTTGGCACTTGTGTTTCAGTGATAGGTAACAAAACTGTACTCATTTATTTACTTGTTTCATTGAATATTGATTGGATATTTGAATATTGGTCTCTCTCTGCACTTTTGTTTTCCCACCCAAGTGTTCTTCTATTGTTAAACTTGGTGGCTTTGGAATTGCCTGCCACCGATGTAAATTTGTCTTTGTACACTCCTCCTAGCCCCATCTCATTTGTTCACTCAAATGAGTACAGTGAGATCATTTGGGAAGGACTGTCCCTTTGCTTCTTTGATTTTGAACACTCCTACCAGTCCTATCTCATCAGCTCTGTCTACTGTGTAGAGAGAGCATTTAGAAAGGCCAAACCCCTTAGTTTCTTAATCTTGTATTATCTTCTTTTTCCACATTCTTCACTTTAAAAAAATGTTTTTTTACATTTTAAACTGCTCTTAGTGTAACGGTGTTCTACATACTTTACCTTATTTTGCTTTGCTGTGTGCTCTTAAGTGTTCGACTGCTCTTACTCTGCTGCATTTATTACTGCTTGTTAATAGCCTGATTGAACATATCTGGTATTCTAAGCATATTAGATTTGGTTTTGCTTCAGGCCAGTTATTTTACATTTAAGAAGGTTTTTGTGGTTTGGACTCTTGTGGATAAACCCTTATCGAAACCCTTACTCTACAAGTCTGCCAAGTATTCAGAACACTATATCTGGACAATTCCCTTCAGTTTCTCCTGCCAGCCTGGTCGACATGGGCATACTGAGACAGTGTATCAACGGTCTCATATTCACTGACAGCCCTCTTCTCCTAGCACATAATTCTTCTACTTCTGGGAAATGCATCTACATCAGTAACCTGGAATCTATGCTCTCACACACCTCAGTCAGTACTCCTGACAAATAGGAAAATGTCAGCACAAACATCACACAGCAAAGCATATCATACACCCAGCTATGCAGAGGTCCTCAATATAAACTTAACTAAACAACAGACCTCTCCAAAATACACTCTCAAACATTCCATACAAGATACCAAACACATCACAACCAGCAGACAACACACAAATGTCTCACAAACATAGCCCACAAGGCACAACTATAAACTAACGTAGCCCATAAGGCATAACAATAAACCAAACTTACTAGTTATTGGTGACTCAACTGTGAGACACACTGATGCCCCCCTCATCAGGCTCAAAAGGAGAAGGCAGCAGTCAGTTGTCGGTCAGGTGCCAGAATCCACCACATTGTGAATGCACTTTAAGTCTCTCCACAACAGGTACAGGTATGACTGTCACTATACAAGTTGGTGTGAATGACATGAGACCTACCTCCTTGGACTACATGAAGAGAGACATGACTAAGCTCTCAAGAGTATGTGTCCCAGGCAGGTATGACCTTATCACTAAGCAGCATCCTACCTTCACCAAGAAAGATACCACAATACCAACAAAAAATTAATCAACTTCAACAACTGGCTTAGTTTATGGTGTCTTTCCAATGGGATCCAGTATCGGTCTGCCTGAGATGACATGGTTGACAGGCCTTTATTTGCTACAGATGGCCTTCACCTGTCACCCCTTGGAGTCTGGATCCTGGCCAAGGCTCCTGCCTCCCCGATTGGGACATTGCCTAAAAAAAAGGAACAAAGACAAATCTTCCAACATAAAAGAAATGTCAAAAAGCAAATTGAAGGTCATGTTGTTTAATGCTAGCAGCCTTAATCTGAAAATGCAGTCACTGGAGGTTCTCCTCGCACTGGAAGATGCCGATGTCTGTGTGGTCACAGAAACTTGATTCAGGGTTGCGGAGAGCACCGCTGCTTTACCAGGCTATACCTCATTCCACACATTCTGACCCCAAAATGAGGTCGGGAAGACACCAACTCTGTTGACTTAGCCAACCTGCTAGCAGATAGGGGGTGAAGTTTGCTCTGAACCTATCCCCCCAAAGGCCCATTCAACATCCCCAATACGTGTCCCGCATCTCACATCTCTGTAGATCAATTGTTAAAGGCTCTATCCAAGACAAAAAACACAGCTCCCATGGGACCTGATAGCACCTCAGGCTGTATATTCTGCACCATCTCCAGGAAGAACTAGCTTCGTCATTAAGCACCCTATTCAACCACAGCCTAAGTAGAGGCTTCATTCCACCAGAGTGGAGAACTGCCATTGTCATCCCCTTGCACAGAAGTGGTGCCACTACTGACCCTGGAAACTATAGCCCCATTAGCATGACAAGTCTGATCTGTAAAGCCATGGAGCATATTATTACGGAGTTCATAAACAAAGACACAGGCAATCTCCAAGCACTTGATCTCACCCAGTTCGGATCTCATCCAGTTCAGATTCGTCAGAGGCAGATATTGCCTGTTGTGAACTGGCGGACTTCTTTGAGACTGCCACCAAGACCCTGGATGAGGGAAAGTCATTACATACAGCTTACCCTGACTTAGTCCTTTGACACAATTCCCCACCCGGGCATCATCGAAAAGCTATCACAACTTGGCCAAAATCCTCCTCTCATCAGGTGGGTGGACAACTGACTCACTGATAGAACTCACAAGGTCAAAATAGGTCCCACAACCTCTGATAGCAGACCTGTCACTAGTGTTGTCCCCCAGGGATCTGTCCTGGGACCCCTACTGTTTGGCATCTACTTCTCAGATGTCCAGGCAAAGACAAAAGGCCTGTGGCTGACCAAGTCTGCAGACTGTAAGTTGGGTGCGATCACTGACTCCCAAAAGGATGTTAACATACTTCAAGGTGCCAAAATCATGGCCTTAAGTTAAATGCAAAACAAAATATCATCATACTATTCGGCAAAAACACGGCCCCTACTGATTACCTCATTAGTGGCAACCCCTTAAGCACACAACCTGCAGTGAGACACCTGGGTACACAAGTTGACAATCTCACATTTGACCATCATGTAGCGGCAGTGGTCAGAAAAGCATTTACTTGGTTCATCTCATAAGTAAACGGACTGCATCCAGAAAAAAGGATGTTATCACCTCTATGTACTCCTCCCTCATTAGGCCAATAATTTGAGTACAATTCCCCATCTGGTATGTACCTCTCCAAACCCCTGCACCAAATGGCAAGGTCACAGAAATATCTCACAAAGAGAATCCATGGCCTCAACATCTGTCCTATGTGGACAGGCTCAAATCATTATCACTCTACTCTGCATCGTACAGATTGCTCAGAGGTGGATCTGTGTCTCACCTACAAGACAATCTCACACCCAGCTCCACTAGAGATGCTCCATATCTGCAAGTCTAATTCCTCGCGTAGTACCTGATCAAAAGGCTTAAATCTAATATGTGCCATTAACAAAACCTGCTGGAGAGACCGGTTCGTCTCCCAGAGGATGCCCCGTCTTTGGAATAGACTCCCCATACATGTCAAAGTACTTCACTGACTCTCTTCAAGTGCAACCTTGATGAGTGGATGGGCAACCACAAATTTGCCCCAGGGGTTCCACCTGTGTCCCTCACTAACAATGGTGATAGATGCTGACTGAGGTTTCTTTTTTTGGAGATAAACTCTTGGCTAGGCTTGTAAGTGACCCAGGGCCATTAGCCTAGTAACTTCCTATGCTCTTATAATCTCTACACATTATTGTGCGAGTGCCACAAACTCCATACTTGGACATCTCTTGTTTAACATATTCATAAATGATCTACACACTGCTTCCAAGCACACCACCCTTATAAAATATGCAGATGACTCTACACTCATCTACACAGTCTCTAATCTGCAACTTCAAAAAAATTGCTGAAGAATTTCCCCAAAGAAAAACTCTTGTCAAAATCATTTCATTAAATAATACCCTCACTGAACAGGTCTCCAACACCAAACTCTTAAGAGTCACAATGCATAACTTAATTTGACTTACACTTCCAAACTATTTAAAAAAATAAACCATAACCATGGCCTCTTACACAGAGCAAAACTGTATCGAACATACTGAACAGAAACCAGAGAACCCATAGCTAAAGCCTACCGCCGACCTACCCTACTATATGCCTCCCAAATTTTTACTAACCTACAACTGTCCACACAAAGCTAGAACAATGCTACAATATTCATTCTTCTGCCCATAAATAACTGAACTGGACTGCATTCCCACATCATCTCCGCTCTAGTCAACTACTATTAGCTCATGCTCTAGTACACTACCCTGATAAGCATCCATCACTAAAAGGCACCACTACCCTACCAAGGCTATTTGCTCTAAAGACAAACTCTTCCTCTCAATCACTAAAGCTTAAAATGCATTTGGAGCCTCCTTAGGAGCTTCCTTCTACTCAAACTCTGTAGCTACCCCTTGGAATCCCTTCCCATGTGCTATCAGGCTTCTTGAAAACCAACAGGCATTCAAAATACATCTAAGAAAACACCTCAACATTCAGCCTCTGCAGTTTCCACGATAAGTACAATATCTTTGCTTTCCTTCTCTTCTACTATGCCTCTTCTCTCCTCTACTCTGCTACCAACTATCACTGTCACCCACACACGTCTACCTATGCCTGTCAACTCAACCACTCATTCCATTTAGATCAAAATTAAATCAACCTTTTGCTGTCCACCCTATGTAAATAACTCAGTACTCTGTATTGTGACATCCATCCTACAGCATATTTATCTCACTATATCCGTATACAGTATAAATCAGTACAAGAAGCCTTACTACTGTATGCATAGTTGCTATGTTATCCATTTTTATATTGTAAAATGTATTTGAACTGTATTCTGCTCAGCACTGCTGATATCACATAACCTTGACTGTATTGCATGTACTGCAGCTTTTCTCCCTGGGCCTCTGCTGAAAAGGGGTCTTTGTGCCAAGCCAGACTTCCCTGGTCAGGAAATGTAAAATAAATAAATACATGTACTTATGTACGTATGTACATGAAGTTTGGTCAGATGAATCATGAGAAGCACAGATGCCACAAAGCCTAGAATTCTGAGAAACTGGCTGAAGTTACAGCTGGACTGGAAAAACAAGAATGTAGCTTTGTAAAGATCTAATTTGCCTAGAGGAATAAAAGCCTTCTCTACGGATGTATCCAGAAGGCATCCTGTGGAAAGGAATGACAGAAGATTTCTGAACGTTCTTCCAGAATCCAATACGGAGAAAAAGGTTTCTTACCTCAGCACAAGATAGTCTAAATATGGAAAAACATGTATGCTTTGCACTCTGTCTGCAATGGGCTATTACTGGTGTTAAGACACTTCTTAAATATCCTTTGTGATGTAGACAACCCAAAGTGGAAAGCAGAGAACTGAATGTGTAAACCAAATACAGAAAACCTTAAAAATCTAAAGTCTTTGGAAACTAGAATGTAATAAGCATCTTTTAAATCTAATGCTACTATACAACTGAGAGGGAGTATGACAGTTGTCATAGATTGAATGGAAAGCATTTTGAACTTGGGCAAACTGGTTGAGAATGATCTAGAACTGGCCTTCAAGCTGCTTCATTTTTTGGCACCATAAAAATTTTTGAATAAAAACTCTTCTCTAAAACGCTCTAGTGGCTCCATTAACCCCGGGACTGTATGACTACAGGAAGCAGGGAAGTCTGGTTGGAAAGCATAGAGAAATCCCTTGAAAGGAAGGATTCTCACTCCCATCAGTGCCCCTGGATAACTCTAAGTTGGCATAGGGGTAGATGCAGACCTAGACTCTGTTAAAGTATTAGATTTCGAAGGATGGAAGGGGAATTCTGGAAAGAGGTTAGATAGATAATCATTTTGATGCTTTGGGCTGTCACTGGTTCTGGGAAGAAAGTACAGTTTTGTACCTACCATAAATGTAGATGTTCGAGTGCTAATACAGCTGCAGTAATCACATATGGATTCTCTGCCATCAGGTGGGTCCTCGGTCGGCCGAATTCCAAAGTCTTGGTCCGGCGTCGGTTGTTGTCGCCTTCTTCCCTGACGTCAGTGCGACAGGGGTATATAAGTCACAATATTCTTCAGTCTTTCTTGCCCCAGATGTCAGGTGCCCCCAAAAGGAAGGCAATACATAAATTATATAGCTATATGTATATGTCTATATATATAAATATATTCCAGCAATGCAATGTTATCAAAAAAGAGAAGTTGCAAGCAAATACACCATAGGAGGATAACTCAAAATAGGATGTATGAGGAGGAGTTAGCTACTAATCCTGTACCTAGAGGGGATGGAGGCTGCAGCTGTATTAGCACTCGAACATCTACATTTATGGTAGGTACAAAACTGTACTATGTTCATCATGCATACAGCTGCAGTAATCACATATGGGTAAAATCCCAAAGCTATGCACAGGGTGGTAGGCACTAGGTGGAACTGGGATGAGCCAGAATGCCCTGCAACACAGCAGTGGCAAAACCTGCTCTAGTTTTGGAATATAAAGGCAGGTGTGGTAGTGTCTTGTGAAGGTATGTACAGAACTCCAAGTGGCTGCCTCCAAAATATCTTTGGTAGGAACTCCTCTGAGGAAGGCTGTAGAGGTAGCTGTGGCCCTGGTGCAGTGTGGTCTGATGCCTACAGGGACAGGTTTCCCATGGTAGGAGTAACAGAATCGTATGCAGTGGCCTATCCATTTTGAAATTGTCTGTTTGGTAACAGGCTTTCCTTGAGCTCCTACAGCATAGGACACAAAAAGTTGTTCAGATTTCCTGAAAGGCTTTGTTCTGTCCAAATAATAACGAAGCTGTCTATGGATGTCTAAGGAATGTAGCAACCTTTCCCTTTTGTTTTGAGGGTTGGGGTAGAAGGTAGGTAAGTGTATGGCTTGATTTAAAGCTACCCTGGATACCACTTTAGGCATAAATGACAGGTTGGTTCGAAGGGAGACCCTGTCCTGGTGGAAGATGAGGAAGGGCTGTACAGCCATGAGGGCTTGTAGTTCTGAAACCCTACGAGCTGAGGTAATGGCCAGAAGGAAAGCGTTTTTCCAGGACAAATATTGCAAATCTGTTGAGGCAGCTGGCTCAAAGGGAGGCAATGTTAATTTTTCTAGAATGTAATTAAGATCCCAGGCTGGCACTGGTTGTTTCCTTGGGGGTCTTATATTCTTAGCCCCTGTGAGGAATTGTCTTAAAAGTGGGTGAGAGAATAAAGGTGGATCTGTGTTAAATTCTGCAGAAATGGCTGAGGCATGGATTTTTATGGAGGAAAATGAAAGCCCACTGTTCAGCAGCTCAGCTAGATACTGTAATACCTGAGGCAAATTCAGTTTTCTAGGATGCTGGCCTTTTTTCTCATTCCAAGAGCAAAACCGTTTCCATTTTGCGGAGTAAGTCTTCCTAGTAGATGGTCTCCTGGCCTCCAGAATGACATCCTGCACCTCTTTAGTGAGTAGGGTCTGTTGTGGTGTTAAGGGATTTTCCATGCAGCGAGATTGAGTGTTTTCAGCTGACCGTGAAGAGTTTTGTAGCTGTGCCGAGTCAGCAGAAGAGGCATTAGAGGTAGCGGCCAGGGAGGAGTATGTGTTAGGCTCCTTAGGAGTGGGTACCAGTGTTGTCTTGGCCAGTCTGGAGCAATCAGTACCATCTTCGGCCTGTCTGCTCTTGCTTTCAAGAGCACCTTGGGTAGAAGAGGCAGAGGTGGGAAGACGTACACTGTCCATCCTGTCCAACTGAATGAAAGGGCATCCACTCTCCAGGTCTTTGGGTGAAAGGTCCTTGAACAAAATTTTTCCAGTTGATGATTCTTGTGGGAGGCGAAGAGATCTATGTCTGGCCTTCCCCACGCTTGGATTATCTTTGTAAACACCTGTGGATGCAACTTCCATTCGTGTGGATCTGTCATACTTCTGCTTAGATTGTCTGCCAACGTGTTTTCCAAACCTGGATTTGCCATTCCAGAGCCAAGTTCCAAAGTGTCATGGTTAGTCTGCACAGGGGGTATGAACGTGTTCCTCCTTGTTTGTTTATGTACCACATTACTGTGGTGTTGTCTGTTCTTATAAGTAATTGTCCTGGATGCAAGAGGTCCTTGAAAGCTGTAATTGCATTTATCACCGCTAGCATTTCTTTTTGATTGATGTGAAGGTGCTTTTCCTTTTGGGACCATTTGCCCTGAATGCACCTGTAATCTGAGGCGTCTGTTGTGATGACTTGATTTGCTTGAGGCTTGCAGAATGGGAGGCCTTTGTTTGTTTGGCATGCTTGGGCCCACCATAGAAATTCCTTTTGCAGACAAGGAATTATTGGTATTATTGTTTCCAAGCTGTGGCTGTGTTGAGACCATAGGTTTTTTAGGTACCACTGAAGTTTCCTCATATGCAACTTTGCACATGGGATTAAAAGAATGCAAGATGCCATGAAGCCCAGAGCCTGCAGGATTTTCCTTGCAGTAAGCCTGGTACAATTTGCTAGTGTTTTGAAGTACTGAGTTAGTTGCCCTTGTTTTTCTGGCGTAAGATAGGCCATCTGGGTGTTTGTGTCCAAGTTGACACCCAGGAAAGTTATTTTCTGAGATGGTGTTAGTCTGGATTTCTCTTTGTTGATTGTGTATCCCAGAGAATTCCGTAAACGTGTTGCATAAGCCAGATGTTCCAGTAGTGTGTGCTTGCTGTCTGCTTGGATCAGGCAGTCGTCCAAATAAGGGTAAATTTGTATCCCTTGTAGTCTGCAGTATGCAATTACTGATGCCAGGCATTTCGTGAATACTCTGGGTGCAGTAGATAAGCCAAAGGGCAATGCAGAGAATTGATAGTGGATTGAACCTGCAAGAAATCTGAGGTATCTTCTGCAGCTTTGTCTGATTGGGACATACAGGTATGCCTCCTTGAGGTCCAATGCTACCAGCCAAAACTCCTTGCCCAGCATGGGAAGAAGCTGCTGTAATGTGAGCATCTTGAATTTTGGTATGCGTAGAAATGTATTTAGGATGGATAAGTCCAAAATGGGTCTCCAGTCGGTTCCTTTTCTTGGCACCAGAAAAAGTCTGGAATAAAAACCTTGACCTTGTTCGTGAGTAAGAACCTCTTGAATAGCTTTCATTTCCATGAGTTTTGAAATTTGTATTTGCGCCTCTGCCCTTTGATTGTGTGGCAGGTTTGGCATGCCTCTCATTTTTGGAAGAGTGTGAAAATGAAATCTGTAGCCTCGGTTTATAATGTCCAGGATCCATTTGTCTGTTGTGATAATCTGCCAATTTCTTGTAAATAGTGCCAGCTTTCCTTCCAGGGGAGCTGCCAGCTGGGAGTTGCTGGGCAGAAAAAAGAAGGTAGTCATTGGGTTTGCTTTCTGTATTGTGCACTTCGCCACCTCTTGGGGCTGGAGTTTGCCATTGTCTGCCTCTATATGATCCTTGAGATTGTCCTCTGCCCCTGTATCTACCTCTTTGGGGCTTGTCAGTGGCTGGAAAGGACCAGTTTTTTGATGGCCAATTTCTGCTAAAACGTGGTGGCTGTACCTGTAGAACAGCCTTGACAGTTTGCATAGATTTAGCTTTTTCTTCCATTTTTCGTAGTATCTCCTCAGCATTAGTGCCAAATAACACATCCTTTTGTAAGGGAGCATCTAGCAGTTTAGCTTTAACATGATCAGGCAAGCTTTGTTCCCTAAGCCAGGCATGTCTACGAATAACTGATCCTGTAATAGCAGCTCTACTTGAGGCCTCTAAGGCATCATAGCCACATTGCAAGATGTGTTTACCCACTTGTTCTGCACTATGCATCATATCCTGCAATTCCTTCAAATCTGGTTGTTCAGGCTGAGACATTTTGTTTCTTAATTGTGATAACAGAAACTGCTGATATTTAAGCATATGGAACTGACAATTTAAGGCTCTCATGGCTAGGGTGGCCGAGGTGTATACCATTTTTCCCCACCTTTCTAAGGATCTAGATTCTCTTTCGGAAGGTAGTGGATTCTTGGCAGTAGAGGCCTTCATTCCCTTGGGGCCTTGAGAAATGGTTTCAGGGTCAGCATTATGGCTTTTGTAAAGAAATTGGTGAGAATTAGGAACTCTGTAGTACCTATCAGGTTTGACTGGGGCAAGAGGCAGGGAATCCGGATTAAGACAAGCCTCCGAGTAAACATCATCAAGTATGTCCAGGACCGGCGGTATAGCCAGAGGTCTGTGTTGAGGTAACAAAAGAAATTCCCTAAGCCTTTTCTTGGAATCAGAAAAGTCTTGGCCTTCCCAATGGAAGTGCTCCCTCAAGGTGTACAAGCTTTCCCCAAAGGAAAAATCCTCTGGGGGAGATACAGAAGGAATGGACTGTTCTGCATCTCTTCATAAGTGTTCCTCTACATCAGAATGTTCTGAGACAATGGAGCCCTGTTCAGAGGAGAATCTTCCTCCACTCTGGGTCTCTTGTCTGGAGGGGCTGGGAGCCCTGATAATTAAATCCTCAGCCATTTTAAGCATCTGCTTTTTAGGCATGGGGCCTGAGGATGGGCCCTGTGCAACAGGCCTCTTGGGATGCATGGCTGATTTGGACTTAGTAAAGGCCTAAATGGAAAAGGAAGAAGAGGGTCTAAATACACCCTGGGTGGAAGTGGTCCTATCCCCGGTAGGAGGTTCAACACTAACAGTGGCTTCGGTGGCTGTAGTCAGAGTAAGGGCCGAGGTACCTGCGGTCTCGGGTACAGAAGACACCGCCAAGGAAGTGTCGTCGGTAGTCAGGGACTGCATGTGGAGTGTCGGTCTTTGTCCTTGCGTTTTTGGACAAAGCGGTAGTCGGAGTATCCGGCGACATTTTATAATCAAAGGCTTTACCAAAATAATGTTAAACAAGGTATGCAGAGGGAATGGCTTATGCGGTATTTGCTTCCCACAAGAAATACAACTGTTAACTTTGTCTGACATCGGTCTGAAAGTTTCTAAGACTAAATTCAGGAAACTGCAATATGGCGTCGGCTGTGACTTATATACCCTGGGGAAGAAGGCGACAGACCAAGACTTTGGAATTTGGCCGACAGAGGACCCGCCTGACGGCAGAGAACCCATACGTGATTACTGCAGCTGTATGCACGATGAACATCCCCCTTCTTTGTAGAGCCTCCCTGACATTGCTTTTTGAAGGATTACTTTCTTGAAGCCTTGGAAACTGTTTGCTTTGTTTCTTGTTAAAAAGTCCTGACATGAAAAGGAAATTCTTAAACTTGTAGAAAGAGAGCTGACAAATTTGGGGAACTGGGATTAATTTCTCTCTTTCATCAAATCTTTTCAGGACCGCAGTTGCAGAAGCCCCAAATAAAACTTACCTTGTCGAGAGCAGAATTTAAAATCTCAGCTTTGACATCTTTCAGCTAACCTTTGAGAATGTAACCACACTAATGTTCTAATAACTGCAGCTGTTGCTCAAGAAACAGTATCAGCGGAATCATAGGAACATTTCAAAGAGTGTGTTATCTGAGAAACAGAAGCAATTAAAGAATTCTTGAGAGACTGAACAAAGTATATATCAGTACCCTGATTGGAGAACAAACGTTCGCCAGCAGGGTATTAATGTACAAGTAATGCCCACTGAAAAAAAAAGAGTCCACCACTTTGCCATGGAGCTTGGACTGTTAAAGAACTAATTGCCACAATTACTTTTACACTCGCTAAGCAGCACTTTTGCTGTTTAGCGAGTGTAAAACAAAAAAAAAAAAAAAAAAAAAGAAAGAAGTGAGTGAGTGTCTGTGTGTTTATTTTTCTGCCTGTGTGTGAGTGAGTGCATGTATGAAAGCACAGGAGACTGCATGTGTGATAGAGATCACGAGCATGGTACTGTGTGAGTGAATGCGTGTATGAAAGCAGAAGTGACACGCACGTGTGTGTGTGTGAGAGAGACAGTGTGAGACAGAGAGAGAAAGATGGAGAGTGGCTGAGAACAATCATGTGTGACTGAATGAGTGTATGAAAGCAGAAGCGACTGTGTGTGTGTGGGAGACAAGAGATCGAGAGAGAGAGAGAGCAGTCTTAGTGAATGCATGCAGGAAATGAGAAGTGACTGTATGACAGACAGTGAGAGAGAGAGAGAATGGTCTCTCTGTAAAATTATTGTGTTTTACTTATTTATTTTTTAAGTGCTATATTATTTTTTTATATATCTTTGATGTAAAAATGCTTCCTCCAACACTTCGGTGGAGGAACTATATACACATGTATATGTGTGTGTGTGTGTGTGTGTGTGTGTGTGTATGTATATATATATATATATATATATATATATATATATATATATATATATATAGATATATATATTTAAAAATACAGTACTTAAAAAAAACTAAGTAAAAAACACAATTTTACAGAGAGCCCATCCTCTAAGTGCAATAATGCCCTCCAGTGTGTGTTAATGTGTAATTAACACCCTTCCAGGGGTGCAGAGGCCCAACACCACCCCTGGATGGGCGTTAATTACAAACACACACCCTGTTGGGGATTATTGCTTACATAGAAGTCTTATTCCTGAAGAAAGAAACTTCACAGTTAAGCCCTTGATGTTCTCAAAAAGAGGTCAGCAAAAACCTTTACACATTAACATGGCAATTTACAATTCTGAAAGTAAAAATAAAAGTAGCAGAATAATAAACTATGTTCTCAAATCTACCATAGGTCTTTCATCCTGATTAGGAGGAATGCAATACACAATCAACTGTTGACTGCAGAAGGATTTGCCAAGGAAATCATTGCAAGGTCAGACTTTGGATATTAAAAAAAGGATAATGCTAGTGAACCTTATGACAACACTGGGGAACCTTATAAAAACTATCTGCCTTTTTAGGGGCTGAGGGTTGGCCTTCATGCATGCCACAGGCTGTTCAAGACATATTTTAAGCCTAGTAAACAGGAGAAACAGCTTACAGATGAAGAAAACAGTTGTAACAAGTCATAATTTTCATGGAAACTGGAATATCATTTTGTTTCCACTGAAAAATTAACATTCTGGAAATGGTTTCAGAAAAAGTAAAAACTTCAAAAGGAAAATCAAAAGGAACACTTCAGAATCAGAATCTCCAGCTTGAGGAGAACTAACAGAAAAAAAAGAATAAGAATGTGAAGTGCTAACATCCTGAGGTAAGCAGCTAGCAAAGCTACATAATTGAAGTCACAGAGATGGGGAAGGCAAATGTTCCCAGCAATCGGGCATCTTAGCCTGGCCACACAGTAAAACATCACTTTGTCCCCCTTGGAGACAGAGAAGATGGTTCTCCCATGCCCGCAGAGGACATATCTGACCCCCAATTTTAGTCACTGAAAAGACTATACCAAAGAGATCCAGCGAACAATGAGTAGCACAGTGGCACAGGAAAATAACTTTCTTGGGTGGCGTATGCCAGGGAACCTTGTTGGCTAGACTTACGTAGGCCCTTGGGCCGATAGCCTAGTACCTACCTATGAAGTTGTCTGAAGTAACAGATATGGAAAATGCAGAGTCACCCATCCAGGGTTGAAACAGAGAAGAAGCCAGCTCCCTATTTTTTTTCTTTTTCTTGTGACCAAAGGGAGGGAGAAAAAAAAAGGTAGCCTCTGTTGCATGGTTCAGCTAAAAAAGAATTCTGAAATTTGGCAACCAAACCATTTACTTTATTCCAGCTCTGCTCGAGCATTCGCAGCAGATAGGGTGTGTGGATGCTTGCAGGCTATCATAGCCTTGGCAAGGTATAACCCATACAACTTGGGCTACTACAACAGTGAACTAATGATGAACATTAAACAGAGCGGCAAGAAAAAACATTGGTGGTGCAATAACAATTATAGGGCAGTGTTTCAGTCTTACATGCAGAGCACAGGCTTCAGACAGTAATGGACTGAAACCAGCTATGCTGACACTAAGTGAAGAGTAAACAGTGGGGGGTGGGGGCATTGAGCAAGCAGAAGTCAGAGGGTGTGACACCAGACAGACATATTGACGAGGCTGACCATGGCTAGGCAGGTGCTACCATCACTGATGCCTGCTGGACAGACATCAGTTGGACAGATGCCAGATTACCTGTGTTGGGTACACCAGAAACTAGGCTCAGACTCCAGGAGGAGGACAGGGTCTCAAACTAATAATCAATTTCCAGAAATAAGTGAAGGTGAGCAACGTGTTTGAGTACAGACATGGCCTGAAGAAAACAAGGATGCAAAAGTGTTTTGAGGAGCCTCTACAACTTGCATAGGAGGCTCAGTCATAATAATTTTAGAAAAATGCATTTGTATCTAGTGCTTCTGCTCCACTACTGCACTTGTATCTAGTGCTTCTGCTCCACTACTCTCAAGTTCTCAATTTCTTACACGGAGCAGATGACAATGGTACTATTCTATAATTTGGCCAGAGGAAAAGTTTCTTAATGTTATCCGTTGGTTTGATAACTAAATTCTGATTATTACTCAAATTCATTAGTGATTACCTCTGTTATTTAGTCACACTGTATTTAAGATATTTACTTATATTAGTTTTAAAACCATTAAAAATTAATTCAGATATTATATTAAGTGCATCTGCAAAATGCATTCTCACTACTCACATTTTCAAAGAAAGGAGGATTTTGTACTGCAAATCATTAGTACCCAGAAGCGGAGAGAGTACAAAATCTTTATTATTCATACTCACTGGCTGAAAAACAAAAAGTATCCTCAAAGTCACAGGTAACAATTAAAATCGTGAACGTCCAGCTCAAAAGGCTATTGTTCATTATTTACAGAATGTAAATAAATGTTCAAAAATAGTTTAATTGCAACTTCCTACAAAAGGTACAGTCTTGTCTATCTATATGACTGCATTCACTGTTGAATAATTCTTTGTATTTCCTGCTGTGGATGCCCTTTGCAGGTCCTTATGCCAAAGATTTGTTCTCCTCCTCCAGGTCTGGCGGGCACCCTTCCCTCAGAATTCAGGACACTATGGGGATAAAGGGCCATCAATGTCAGTGCCATTTTCTCATGTTTTTCTTGCCTCCAAAGGACTGAAGCCCCGCTCACTGAACCCATGCCAGAAGCACACCCCACCACTACAGAAACAAACCAGCAGAAGGAAGTGGACCTGTAAGGAAGGCAAAATTGGGAGGTGACCTAAGAGGGCAGGGAAAGGGGTGATGGCACTAACATCTACATTTATGTTAAGTAGTCATAACTGTACTTCACTGTTGCAGTAATAACTCTTGGGAGGGTTTCCAAAGATAAGGATTGTGTGTCTGGAAAACAGATTACTGAGGATGAGAAAGGAGTCACTGTAAGAATGCAGAGGTAAACACCTCTCTAGGCCTGGATGGACACTCTCCTGATGAATGCAATAGTAATAAGGGCAGTGACTGTGGCAAAATGAGTTCTAATATGCTCAAATACTCTTCAGCCATGGTGCTTGTAATCAAATACAATGCTATTAGAAATTCATTTTGAAACAGCCTGTTTGCTGACCTGAATCCAGTTTGGTAGATGCAAAACTACAAGCTATTGGTTTGATTTTCTAAAGGGTTTTGTCTTATGCAAATAAAACCAGAGTTGTCTGTTTACACCAAGGGTGTATAAAGTTCTTTTGCCTTTGTTTTTTATGGATTTAGAAAGAAAAGCTGTGTGATAACTTTGGGTAGAAGTGAAAAGATGGTTCCCAGGTAAGCTCTGTCCTGGTGGAATCTCAGGCTCTTCACACACAAGTGTTTGTAGTTCAGACAACTTTAAACTGAAGTGATGACTATTAAGACAGCAGTGACAAATCTGAGATTTGATAAAGCTGCTGGGTCTACAGAAGAAAAAGTCTTAAAAGTTTTTTTTGGTACAAAACTGAGATCCCAGAAAGTAGCAGAGGCCTTTCTGGGAGACCTTAGTTGGACGACACTCTAGTCTCACAACCAATGGTAAAACGATTCCAAAAGGGAGTTGAAGAGGAAGGCAGGTAAAAATGGCTGAGGCATGAATCTTGATGGAAGAGTGACAAAAGTCCTCTTGGTTAACAGTTCCACCTGATAAGATAATACCAAGCAACATCAGCTAGTAAACGTTGTTGTCCCCTGGAATTGCACCAAACAATGAATCTTCCATTCTGAGAAGTATGACTTCCTGGTGCTAGGACTTCTGGCCTGTTTCAAGATAGTCAAGGCATATTTATTAGAGAGCTGGCTCTGAGGGATGAGAACCCTATTATACAGCCCACCAAGTTTCAGTGTATTCCAGTTGGTGTGAATGGTGATTCCTCTATTCCTGGATAGGAAATCCACCTGTTATAGCAACCAAGATTTCAACTTGCTTAGGGGAAACCAATGCTACTGGAGACTCTGAGGACACGCAGCTGGCTTTCCTCACCACATTGTCCAGAGTGGTCCTCCTTGGTAACCCCAGCACCAGAAGTGTACCAACATCTGGACTGCCCACTGCAACAATACGGCTCCCTCCTGGTGCATCTGACAGGGCTGCATGACTGGCCAGCCATTATCAGGCCACCAGGGGCAGAGCCTGATCATAACAGCCAGAGAAAATGACAAATGTACTGGTGGAAGTCTCTACTGGACTGATCAGACAAGCCCTCTGTACCTCAGTGCTATCCCAATCATAGGTGTTCTCCTTCCGAAGGTGTTACTCTCCATGCCCAATTTGCAGTTTAATTGACCACATGATCAGATGTCATCACTATTGTGGCTGCATCTTTCCACTACTGTCCCCACCTTTGTCTTTGTGGTTTCTGTTCATATGTTTGCCCCTGCTACCTTTCCTACTCCCATCTAGCATATCACGGCACTTGCGTAGGAAGTGAAATGAGGACAGGTCCCACAAAAAAGCCTTTACTTTCCCTTACCTACCATTCCTTAAGATTACCCTTAAGTCAGCTCCT
The DNA here is from genome assembly GCF_019279795.1 of Protopterus annectens. Classification (NCBI taxonomy): domain Eukaryota; kingdom Metazoa; phylum Chordata; order Ceratodontiformes; family Protopteridae; genus Protopterus; species Protopterus annectens. The sequence continues at coordinate 1,392,038,472 of NC_056743.1, forward strand.
TTGCTTACTTTCCTCCTTTCCTATTGCCAACATTTACTCCCTGTAGATCAATGTGTGTGTATGAACCTTTAAGAAGCTATCCAAGGGCTTGCACAAGTGTATAAATAATGAACACGTGCACACCTCACTGCCATTTCGTAGTCAGCTGTTGAGATGTAAGCAAGTATGTATATAAGGTCTGTCTGTTAACCAGTTTGTATTTTATGATGCTGCTATCCATCCTGATGTTCTTCTATGTATTAAAACATCTAAAAGAAATACCCTGCCTGCTTGTCATCTATGTTAGAGAAGAACAAGTGACATGGTGTCAGAAGTGGCATGTCTAAAACCCTTTGAGCCAGAATGGACTCTAAATTCTTCTGTTTGAGGTAGAGACACTTGGTTGAAACTGGAGGAATATAGAGAAGTGAATCATCCCTACTGTACGAATACTTTGCAAAACAGGGCAGAAAAGAATTTCAGATGTTAAAACTTGCTCAGCACTATTTCTTATTTGCAAAATATGAAATGAGGCATACAGATCGCTCTAAACGATATTCTCATAAACCGACATGTCCGATACTGATAAAAATATTCAAATTACTATAGAAAATGTTTGAAATAATCCAAATTGCATAAAATTAATAAATTAAGAGGAAACTACTGCATTTTCACTAAGCATGTATTTTTCATATTAAGAGATATTCGAGTTATTAGAAGTGTATAAAGTGTTTGCATGTTTATGCACTATTACAGTAAAGTTATTTCGCAAAATACAGCCATTACAGAGCACATTTCCCAAACTACAGCATTTCAAAGAGTTTATTGTGCATTTGAATGTTATTATAAGCTCACAGAACAAGTTTGTTTGTACATAATTACAAGGGCCATATTTTCAAGGGCCATATTTTCAATGTGTCTGTGCATACTTTGTGGGCAAGGCACATGGATTTCGAAAACCCAGTGCACTTGTATTTGACAGTAATATTGCTGGCAACTGGAGTGTGTTTGAGCAAGAGTACATTTTCATGCAGGCTTCATTTTCTGGTAAAGATGACCGTACAAAGGCATTTATTCTGTTTAATTTAGCTGGGTCAGAAGCCATAGAAAGGGAATGTTCATTTGTGTATGCACCTGCTATCTATGCAGGGGAGAGGGGGAAAACAGTCATACTGTTGTACCGGCTGAGTCAAGGGAGGACTCAAGAGTGCTTGAAACATAAATTCAGAGAAATGTGTAGCACCCAGACAAATGTTACAATGGAAAAGCACTTATTTTATACAAGGGATAAAAAGCCTGGTGAAACGTTTGCAGCATAAATAACTGACTTGAGAAATGAGGCTAAAACATGCAGATTTGGTGATTTAAGGGATAAGTTAATAAAAAACAGACTTGTGTGGGGTATTAAAGATGATGCTGTGAGAAAGATTTTGCTTCAAGACAGTGATTTAACTTTGAATACGGCCACTGAGATTTGACAGATATACCAGCTCACAGAAAAGCACACAAACATGCTTACAAATGAGAATAGCTCTAGAAAGCACAGTGATAAAGCTCGTGTTGTGGTTAAAAGAAACAGGCCCAAGCATATGGCAGCAACTGTAAACCCTGAAGCATTCACTGGTAAACCAAAGAACATTCTAGCAAATTCCAGAGTTCGCACAGTCTTACTGAAGCAAATGATTGAGTCAACAAACTCAAAGCATGGGCTCAAACCCAATTTCATTTCCAACTGTCATAATTGTGGTGGAAGCCATGAATCTAAAAGGGAGAAATGTTTAGCTTTCAGTCAACAATGCTACAAATGTTATAAGTGGAATAGTTTCAAAAGGTTTTGCAAATCAAAAGGCCCTCATTCTTTTATTAAGAGCAAACATTTTAAGAAACAAGTTTATCAATTAGAGAGCTGCAACCTTACTCTTTACGTTGATGGTGTGTCAGTGCTTCATGAAACAGTCAATGCAGTAGATTTAAGGGCAAAGACTGAAGAATTTTGTACTGTTTGGATAAATGGAAACCCCATAGAGCTCAAAGGTGATCCAGATTCCAAGTGCAATGTTATGTCAGCAGAAATATTTGCTAGTGTGTGTCATAGTGAAAGGCTTGTTCTGGCAAGGTGTGCAAAGGTTGTTGCTTATGGAGGTGAAGAAATTCAGACTGAAGGCTCAAGTAGTATTCTCATGTTACTCTGCTGGAAGAAGCTAAAAAAAGAAGTTATGTACTTACCATAATGTTCCATGCGAGTTGTTTCTCTCGCCTTCATTCTTACTGATTAGTTCGGAGCCGATCCCTCGGCTCTGAGTTGGCCAAATTGCAAAGCTCGAGGTCTCCAAACAGCTCGAGGCCGAAACCCTATCCCATGATGCTCCTCTACTTCCCTCAGATCTTGTTTGCTGCCAATTAGTAACAGAGTAACAACGCCATACTCATATTTCCAGTAACCGGTGAAAGGAAAAAACTCCTCAGAAAAAAACGAGAGAGAAAGAGTCAACTCTCGAACTTCCAGACACTGGTTGGGGGTAGGTGGGTGGGTTGTAAGAATGAAGGTGAGAGGAACAACTCACATGGAACATTATAGTAAGTACATAACTTCTTTATGTGAAGTTGTTCAGTCTTGCCTTCATGTTTACCGATGGGTAGTATCCCCAGCAACACAATCTTGGGTGGCTCACGGGAGTACCTGTCTAAGGACAGCAGAACCAAAGGAAGCCCTGCCCCCAGAGGTCTTGTCTACTTTGTAATGAGTAATAAAGATATGTGGCTTTGACCATGTAGCTGCCGCACAAATAGAATCTATTGGTAGCCTGGCCGAAAAGGCTGTAAAAGTAGATACAGCTCTAGTTGAATGAGTTTTAACTTTGTTTTCTAAGGGAATATGTGCAGAACTACAAACAAAGGATATGCAGTCGGAAAGCCACTTAGAAAAGGTAGGTTTGGAAACTGCGGCACCTTTCCTGGAATCTGAAAATGACACAAACAGCTGGTCAGACTGTCTATGGTCTTTTGTCCTGTCTAAATAGAAACAAAGCTGTCTGTGAACCTCAAGCTTGTGAAGCATATACTCCAATTGATTAGTATGATTAGGAAAGAAAACTGGCAATTTAATGGTTTGATTAAGGTTGGATTCCGAGCAAACCTTTGGTAGAAAAGAGGGGTTTGTTCTGAGGGAAACTCTATCCTTGTGGAATATCAAATATGAATGCCTTACCGATAGAGCCTGTAATTCTGAAACTCTGCGCGCAGAGATGATAGCCACTAAGAAAATAGTTTTCCATGAGAGAAATTTCAATTTACAGGAAGATGCCGGCTCAAATGGAGGAAAAATAATCTTTGACAGAACAAGATTTAGATTCCATGGAGTAGTAGGGGATCTAACAGCCACGTTGTCAGTTTGATGGACTGTAGAGAAAGGTGAAGAGCTCATGACGAGTGAGTCAGAAGGTCCGGCACTGGCTCCAGGATCCAGGGCTCTTCCAAAAGATGAGGCTTCAGGAAGGCGAACCAAATCTGACAAGGCCAAAAGGAGGCTATTAAGACAACTGTCCTTCCTAGGGCACTGGCTTTCTGCAGGACTTTGGGAATTAGCGGGAAAGCATAAAGAAGACCCGGGGTCCAATCGTGTACAAGCGCATCCCTTGGGGACTCCCCCACTGGGGGAGGATTAGGGTAAAGTAATTGCTGCATTTGGTATTTGTGGGAGTTGCAAAGAGATCGCAGCAAGACTGGCCTCTATCTGCGGAAGCTCATTTCCGCCACTTCGTTCTTGAGAGACCACTCGTGTGGCGACAGAATAGCTCTGCTTAATTTGTCTGCTATCACGTTGGATTTCCCCGGGATTTGCATTTCTATCAGAAAGCGCTGGGTAGACTCTGCCCAATCCCATACTCTTAGGGCCTCTCGACATAGGGGATAAGATCTGGTCCCTCCTTGTTTTGTTTATATACCAGACTACTGACATGTTGTCTGACTGACCTGCAATGGTCCTCAGAGGAAAAGAGTCTTGAAAGGACTGCAATGTTAAGAGTACTGCTCTTATCTCTAGGACATTGATATGCAAGTGAGCCTCATGTTCTTGCCATATGCCTTGGGCTGTCCTTCCCTGATAATGCCCCCCCACCCGATCAGAGAGGCTTCCGTGATCACAGTTGCAACTGGAGTCAGGAGAATAAAGGGACGCCCCATGGTTACAGATTCGGATGTCAGCCACTACCGAAGATCCTTCTTGCATGAGTTGGTTATCCGAACCAGGTGATCCATAGGTAATTCTTGAAAGGTCCACTGTGTGAATAGTATGCGCATGTGTGATCTTGCTAGAGGTATTGCTATAATAGCTGCTGTGATGGTGCCCAAAGGTCTGAGAATCTTAGATGCCGGTGCTCTGTGCCTTGGGAGAATGTCCAGAATCTGTTGTCGAAGGATAAGTATTCTTTCCCAAGGAAGTTTTAGGGACATGTTGACGGTGTCCAAGTCTGCTCCTATAAAGACGGTAAGCTGCGACGACGATAAAGCAGATTGTTCTGAATTTATAATTATCCCCAGTTGAGAGCAGTGGTCTAAAGTAATGTCCCTTGCCTGTATGAGATGATGCCTGGAGGGTGTGGTAAGGAACCAGTCATCTAAATATGGAAACACCCGGATTCCTTGATGCCTCAAGTGAGCCATAACCACTGCCATACATTTGGTAAACACTCTGGGGGCTGTAGTGAGACCAAAGGGCAGGGCTCGAAACTGGTAATGACTGGCCCCCAGCCAAAAGAGCAGACAATCCCTGGATGGCCTGGCCATGTTTATATGGTAGCACACATCCTGGAGATCTACTGAGCACATACAACTGTCTTTCCCTACGAACGGGAGTATTGACTGAAGCGTTACCATCTGAAACGGTCTTTTCTACAGATCTGTTGAGTCTGCTGAGATCTAGAATCGGTCTCCAGTCCCCCGTTTTCTTTGGTACTAATTTTATTTTACATTTGTTGACCGGGCTAGTCCAACTGGATACATGTCCATTTTCAGTAGAGGCCCGGGGAGATAAGCTCCAATTAAGCTAATGAATCAGGAAATGGAAAAAAAATAAAACATTAAATACATTGTTGCTGGAGATTAACATCAAAGAACTCAACATCAAAGAAACTTGACTACAAGGTTTAGCAATACAGTAGTACTAGAAGCATATATATATATATCTATATATCTATATATATATCTATATATATATATATATATATATATATATATATATATATATAGTATAGGGTTTGACATTCAACATGTAGAAGACTAGGAAAAAAAAGAAAAGATTCAAACTAATTATTATGACTTGTTTAAAATGTTACACTCAAAGTAAAAAAAAGTTGGCATACATATAAAGTTGAATACATGTGTTCAGAGCAGGATGACTGTTCCAAAGTATATTCTCAGGGGTAGTTCCCAGAAAAGAGTAGACTAGAATCAGAGTAAAGGAGGTTTACTAATCCTACTTTAGGGGTTTTGGGAGGGAGAAATATAGTAATACTGTACAGGGAGTGTTAGTCTGGGTTAGTACATGGGCACAGCCATTGTGTTTTAAGGAGTATTTTTAGTTGCTCTTTGAAAAGTGGTAATGACGAAAGTGATGTTAGTTTGCTGGGAAGCCTATTCCAGGTTTTCCCCACAGAATTAGAGAAAAGGGAATCATCTGCTTTGTTATAGGACTTCTGGATGGTTACTAATAATTTATTTGCTGAGCGAAGGGTAGTATGATTTCTGTAGGGGGAGATGAGGCTACTGAGATTAGGAGTATTGCTGGGATGATACAGAATCTTATGGGCGATAGTAAGTTGTTGAAATTGTAGCTGGTTTTACAGTTCCAGCCATCCTAGCTGTTTGAGATTTAGACAATGGAGGGTTCTAAATGGGGAGCTGGTGGCAAATCTAGCAATGTTGTTATAGGAGGTTGCCAGTTTATTAAGGTTACTTTTGGAAAGATTTGTATAAATGGGGGAGGCATAGAGGAAGGTAGAGATCAGATGGGTGTGGGCAATGGTGGTTCTGGCTTCAGGAGTAAGGAAAGGTTTTATCCTGTAGAGGGAGCCAAGTTTTCTGTTAACTGTTTTAATAGTTGTGTTAATATCAAGTCAAAGTTAAGGTTGTGGTCAATTATTATGCCTAAAAGTTTGGTGGTTGGGTCAGGAGCTATGACAGTACCATTATCGGATGTAACTGAGATCAACTGGGGAGGACTTTAGTGTTGGAGTAAATAGCAATAATTTTTTTTTTTTGGCATTTAGGAGGAGGCAACGTTGTAGCAACCACTTTTTCAACTGAGTTAAATACTGTTTGGGTGATGGACTGGAGCTTGGCTGAAGAAGAGGCAGTACAAATTAATGTGGAGTTGTCTGCATAATGTATGCAGGTGGCTTGAGGAATATTTATATTTAGATCATTAATGAATAAAGAGAAAAGGAGAGGTCCCAAGATAGAGCCTTGAGGGACACCAAGAGTAATAGGAAAATAAGTAGATAGATTATTGTCCCAAAGGACAGCTTGCTGTCTATTTTCCAAGTAGGACTTGAACCATTGCAGTGCCTGTATGTCGAGTGAGAGTGATTTGAGTATGTTTAGAAGTATCTGATGGTTAACCATATCAAAGGCTTTAGAGAGGTCAATAAAGAATGCAGCGGAGAGCATGTTATTGCTACAATGTTTGTTAATGCAGTCAGAGAAGGATAAGAGAGCAGTGGTAGTACTACGGAAAGGCCTAAAACCATGCTGACAGTCAGCCAGTAGTTTATTTTGGCGAAGGTGATCAAGTAGTTGCTGGTGGATGCATTTTTCCATAATTTTGGCTAGATGAGAGAGTAGGGCTATGGGGTGAAAGAGTTTGGTTAAGTTACCACCCTTGTGAAGTGGGATAATGTGAGAGATTTTCCAGAGAGATGGGATGGAGCCTTCAGTACTGGTTCTATTAATTAGGATGGAAATGGGATAGGCAAGTACATTTGCTGCAATTTGCAAGTATTCAGCTGGTAGGAGATCGGCTGAGGGGGTACATGGTTTAAGTTTGTGATGTAGGGTATAGATGAGGGATGTAGGAAAGTACAGTTACCATAAAAGTAGATGTTCAAGTGTATTCACTGCTGCAGTCATTACATTTGGGTAATCTGCTGGCAGGTTGCCCCTCAGTCGGCCTGATTAACAAAGTCTTGGGTCCTGCGTCAGTTGCTGTCCCTTCTTCCATGACGTCAGGTCATCAGGGGTATAAAACATGCAGCAGACGCCATTACATCAGTTTTTCTTGCCCCAGATGTCAGGTGCCCCCCTAATGGGGAGCAAATAAACATAAAAAACACAAAGGTATACCTCCAATAAAAAGCAAATACACCAAAAAGGCTTTTAAGCACAGTAACAGAAAGCAGAGGTATAGCCAGAAAAAGTTAGGGGGCAGGAGGGAGGGTAACCAGGACTGCAACAGTGAATACACTCGGACATGTACACAACTGTACTATGTCCTTCGTGTTTCACTGTTGCAGTCATTACATTTGGGTAGATTCCCAAAGCTATGATTGGGAGGAGGAGTTTATACAGCATTAGGGCCAGCTATAAGGCCCTGCAAAACAGCAGTGGCAAAGCCAGTTCTGGATTTAGAGAAACTTGGTAAATGATATTGCTTGGTGAAGGTATGTACAGAGCTCCAGGTAGCAGCTTTAGGATGCCCCTGGTAGGAACACCTCTGAGAAAGGCTGCAGAAATAGATGCAGCCCTAGTGGAGTGAGATCTGCTCCCCTGGGGGATAGGTTTTCCATGGTACTTATAGCAGAAATGAATGCAATGGCTTATCCACTTAGAAATGGTTTGTATTGAAATAGCCTTCCCCTCTGCCCCTGCAGCAAATGCTACCAGCAGTTGTTCAGATTTTCTTCGAGGTTTACTGTCCAAGTAGATAGAAATGGTTTGTATTGAAATAGCCTTCCCCTCTGCCCCTGCAGCAAATGCTACCAGCAGTTGTTCAGATTTTCTTCGAGGTTTACTGTCCAAGTAGAATCTAAGTTATCTGTGCACATTCAAGGAATGCAGAATCCGTTCCCCTTTGTTCTGTGGATTGGGAAAGAAGGTTGGAAAATGAATGGACTGATAAAGAGCCACACTGGAAACCACCTTGGGCATGAAGGATGGATTGGTCCTGAGAGATACCCTGTCCGTATGAAAGGTGATGAAAGGCTCCACTGACAAAAGGGCCTGCCATAAGGGCCTGTAATTCAGATATCCTTCTAGCTGAAGTGATTGTAAAAGGAAAGCTGTTTTCCAAGAAAGAAATTTTAAGTCTGCAGTAGCAGCTGGCTCAAAAGGAGGTAGAAGGAGTTTCTCCAAGACAAAGTTAAGGTCCCAGGCTAGGTTTAGAGCTCTCCTGGGTGGTCTCAAGTTTTTTGCCCCTCTGAGATGCTGCTTGAGCAGAGGATGAGCGAAGAGGAGAGGTTCTGTGTAATAATGAGCTGAAATAGCTGAGGCGTGGATTTTAATGGAGGAAAAAGACAGGCCCTTGTGAAGCATCTCAGTTAAATATTGCAAAATATGAAGTAAATTGGGCACTGCTGTGCTCATCCCTAGAGATTGGTTCCAGGCACAGAATCTTTTCCATTTGTCAGCATAAGATTTTTTAGTACTAGGTCTACTTACCTCCAAGATGACATCCATCACAGGTTTGCTGAGGGATGATAAGGGTGAATTAAGTGATGAGCCAGGTTGCAAGGTTCAACGTTGGAAGCTGAGGGTGCAGAATTTGGTTCTCCTGCTGAGACAGCAGGGAAGGGGTCTGAGCCCGGTGCCATGGAGACAACTGCGACACACTGCGCAGGAGGGGGTAACAGTGTTGGCGCGGCCAGTCTGGAGCAATCAAGATCATCCTTGGTTTGTCCTTTTTGACTTTTAGTAGAACTTTGGAGAGCGGAGGCAGTGGGGGGAAGGCGTGGACGGATAGGTTTTTCCAGCTGAAGGACACAGCATCCACTTTCCAGGCTTGTTTGTGGGGAGTCTTTGTGCAAATCTTGTCCAACTGGTAGTTCTGGGGGGAGGCAAATAGATCTATGTCTGGGCTCCCCTATTCGCTTGTCAACATGTTGAAAATAGTACAGTTTTGTACCTACCATAAATGTAGATGTCCGATAGATATGCAACTGCAGTCCTGACATATGGGTTGTCCTGCCTCAGTCAGCCCTTCGGTCGGCCGGATTCCAAAGTCTGGGTCCGGCGTCGGCTGATGTCGCCTCCTCCCCGACGTCAGAGCGGCTGGGGTATAAAGGGATCCGCCGACGCCATCTTCTTCAGTGTTTCTTGCCCCAGATGCCAGGTGCCCTCTAAAGAAGGCTAAATTTGGTGAATGGATAAAAAATTCCAGACATGCACAACAGTAATAAACAGATACACCATAACAGATATCCCCAGCTAATAGAGAAAAGGGGGAATGGACCCAAAAGGAAAATTCCAGAGGGGTAGGAGGGAGGGAAAACCTGACTGCAGTTGCATATCTATCGGACATCTACATTTATGGTAGGTACAAAACTGTACTATGTCCTTCAAGAATGCAACTGCAGTCCTGACATATGGGTTGAATACCATAGCCAAGCTGGGGGTGGTAGGATCTAAGAAAGGGATGGTGTAGCTAAAATGCCCTGCAGGACTGCCGAAGCAAAGCCTGCTCGGGATCTGGAGTATAAAGGCAGGTTGTAGTGTTTGGTAAATGTATGCACGGAGCTCCATGTAGCAGCCTCTAGAATGTCCTTTGTAGCCACTCCTCTTAGAAAGGCTGTGGATGTGGCTATAGCTCTGGTGGAGTGTGGCCTAATATTGGCTGGCACACCTTTTCCATGGAAAGAGTAACAGAATCTGATGCAGTGTCCAATCCATTTTGAAATTGTTTGTTTGGAGATTGCCTTTCCTTGCGCTCCAGCAGCACAGGCTACAAATAGTTGGTCAGACTTTCTGGTGGTCTTTGTTCTGTCCAAGTAGTAGCGTAATTGTCTGTGTATGTCCAAAGTGTGCAGCAGCTTTTCCCCGCTATTTTGAGGATTGGGAAAGAAAGTAGGCAGATGAATTGCTTAAGTTAGAGACACCCTGGATATCACTTTTGGCATGAATGAAGGATTGGTTCTTAGAGAAACTCTGTCCTGATGAAAAATGAGAAAGGGAGGTACTGCCATGAGGGCCTGTATCTCCGAGACTCTTCTTGCTGAGGTAACTGCCAACAGGAAAAACGTTTTCCAGGAGAGAAATTGCATTTCTGAAGATGCTGCTGGTTCAAAAGGAGGAAGAGTTAATTTTTCCAAGACGAAATTGAGGTCCCATGCAGGCACTGGTGGTTTTCTGGGAGGTTTGATATTCTCTATCCCTCTTAGAAACTGTCTTAGCAAGGGATGCGAAAACACAGGTAGGTCACAGTTGTATTTGGCTGAGATTGCTGAAGCGTGAATTTTTATGGAAGAATATGAGAGGCCACTATGAAACATTTCTGCCAAGTATTCTAATATCTGTGGTATGCTCATTACTGATGCATCTTGACCCTTGTTGGCATTCCAGATGATGAATCTCTTCCACTTGGCTGAATAGGTTTTTCTGGTGGAAGGTCTGCGTGCTTCCAGCAAGATTTCTTGAACTTTTTCGGAGAGAGAGATATGGGTAAAAGTCATGGAACCCTCCAAGCTGTCAGCTGCAATGTTTGCAGGTTTTGATGAAGAGTCCTGTAATTGTGCTGAGTTAGAAGCAGAGGCCATTGAGGCAAGGGCCACGGTTTGGTGTGAGTTATGCTCAGTAGCAATGGATACCAGTGCTACCTTGGCCAGTCTGGAGCTATCAAAATTCCTTTTGGTTGTTCTGCTTTGATCTTCAGTAACACCTTGGTCAGTAATGGTAGAGGAGGGAATGCATAAATTGTTAGGGAATTCCAGCTGAAGGAGACAGCAGATGTTCTCCAGGCTAGAGGATGGTGCGTCCTTGAACAGAACTTCTCCAGGTGATGATTGAGGTGAGAAGCAAAGAGATCTATGTCCGGTCTTCCCATGCACTTGTTATTTGTGAGAAAATGTGTGGATGCAGCATCCATTCGTGTGGATCCAAGAAATTTCTGCTCAGCCTGTCTGCCAGAACATTGTCCTTGCCTGGAACAAACTGGGATTGCAAGTGGATGTTCAGTTTCAGGGACTTTTCCCAAAGAGTCATTGTTAGTCTGCAGAGGGGATAAGAATGAGTGCCTCCCTGCTTGTTTATATACCACATGACAGTGGTGTTGTCTGTCCTTATTAGCAGATGACCTTGTTGAAGGATTTCAAGGCCTCGATTGCATGTATCACTGCCAACATCTCTTTTTGATTTATGTGCAGATGCATTTCCCTGGGAGTCCATTGCCCTTGAATGCATCTGCCCTCCATGTGCACCCCCATCCATGATCTGAGGCGGCTGTTGTAATGGTTTGACTTGCTAGAGGTTTGTTGAAAGACATGCCTTTGTTTAAATGACTTGCTTGAGCCCACCACAAAAATTCCCTTTGCAGGCATGGAATGAGTGGTATTACGTCTTCTAGATTGTGGCTGTGTTGAGACCATAAGCTTTTTAGGTACCATTGTAGCTTTCTCATGTGTAGTCTTGCCAGAGGGATCAGAAGAATGCAAGATGCCATGAACCCCAGGGCCTGCAGGATTTTCCTTGCGGTCAGCTGGGTGAGCTTTGCTAGGCTTTTGAAGTAATCTGGTAAATGTTCTTGTTTCTCCTCTGTGAGGAAAGCTATTTGTAATTGTGTGTCCAGTTTGGCTCCTAGAAAAATAATCTGTTGGGATGGCAGTAGTCTTGATTTTTGAATGTTGACTGTGTATCCCAAAGCCTGTAGCAATTGAATGACATAGTCCAAGTTTCTTATCAAGGTTTGTTTGCTGTCTGCTTGTATAAGGCAGTCGTCCAGGTAAGGGTATATTTGAATCCCCTGGAGCCTGCAATGTGCAACTACTGATGCCAGGCATTTCGTGAGTACTCTGGGTGCAGTAGATAAGCCAAACGGCAGTGCTGAGAATTGATAATGCTCTGACCCTGCAAGAAATCTGAGGTATCTTCTGCAACTGTGTCTGATTGGGACATGCAGGTATGCCTCCTTGAGGTCCAGAGTAACCAGCCAAGACCCCTTGCCCATCATGGGAAGGTATGCCTCCTTGAGGTCCAGAGTAACCAGCCAAGACCCCTTGCCCATCATGGGAAGGAGTTGCTGTAACGTCAGCATTTTGAATTTTGGCACAATGAGAAAAGTGTTTAGAGCGAACAAGTCCAGTATAGGTCTCCATTGCTTTTCTTTTCTTGGAACAAGGAACAGTCTTGAATAGAATCCCTGGCCTTGTTCCTGAGGAGGAACCTTTTCTATTGCTTTTATTTGTAACAGCTTTGAAACTTGTATGAGGGCCTCTGCCCTTTGATTTTGTGGCAGGTTTGGCATGCCTTGTCTCGTTGGTAAGGTATGGAAGTGGAACCTGTAACCTTTGTCTACTATGTCCAGAATCCATTTGTCCTTGGTTAAAATGTGCCAGTTCTTTGAGAATAAGGATAATTTTCCGCCTAGAGGTGCTTCTCTTTGAGCCTTGGTTGGCGGTGTGAAAGTCAAGTCATTGTGATTGTCCCTGTGGTGCAGCTGAACTCCCTGCGCCACTTCTCTGATTTGGTGGTTGCCATTGGCGGCCCCTGTAGGAGCCTCGGTATTGCCCTCTACCTCAAGCACGCCTGTTTTTTCCCCTTTGAAACTTGTCAGTGTCTGGAAAGGACCAATTCTTTGAAGGCCAATTCCTGCTGAATCTGGGTGGCTGAACCTGGAGGAAATCCTTGACTGTCTGTACTGATTTAGCCTTTTCCTCAATAGACTTCAACACATCCTGTGCATTAGCACCAAAAAGCTTCTGTTTTTCCAGAGGTGCATCTAGGAGCTTTACTTTAACATGGTCTGGCAGTGGCTGTTCTTTCAACCAAGCATGTCTACGATAACGCCCCTGTCATAGCTGCCCTACATGAAACTTCCAATGCATCATAACCACACTGAAGAAAATGATTACTAACCTGCTGAGTGTTATGAACCAAATCCTGCAATGCCTTTCTATCTATAGGCTCAGGAGAGGCTAACTTTTTCTGCAAATCATCCATTAAGTAATCCTGGTACTGAAACATGTGAAAAAGGCAGTTAAGTGACCTCATGGCAAGGGTGGAAGAGGTATAAACTTTTTTGCCCCATCTCTCCAGGGACCTAGATTCCCTGTCTGTGGGCAAAGGGTTTTTGGCCGAGGAAGTAGCCACTCCTTTGGGCCCCTGTGAAATAGTTTCTAGATCCACAGAATGGGCCTTAAAGAGATGCTTATGAGTTTCAGGAACCCTGTAATATCTGTCAGGCTTGACAGGAGCAGGAGGGAGAGAATCAGGGGAAGCACTGGAGTCTGAGTATACATCATCCAAGACATCCAACACTGGAGGAATAGCTAATGGTCTGTGCTGGGGTAACTTAAGGAAGGTACGTAGCCTTTTCCTGGAGTCAGAGAATTCCTGACCCTGCCACTGACAATGTTCTCTCATGGAGTGGAGAATTTCTCCGAAAGAAATATCCTCTGGAGGAGAGGCAGAAGGAATTGATTCCTCAGCATCAGAGTCCTCGTAGGCCTGGAAGGATACTTCCTGGGTATCTGAGTGCTCTGAATCCCTAGAGGCTTCATCTGAAGAGAGGGTATCTGTCTGCTCAGTCCTAGGCCTTTTATCTGCAGGCGGCTGAGAACGTCTGTCTGGATGCGACTGAGAACCTCTGATTAGAGAGATTAGATCTGCAGCTAGAGTCATGATCTGTTTATCAGAAGAGGGGCCCTGGGAAAAAGATTTAGGAGGATGGGCCTTAGCCTGGCTGGCAGCCTTAGCACGTGTGTAGGCCTTGATGGACATGGAGACCGGAGGCCTAGCTGCCCCACGTGCAGGAGTAACTTTATCCACTGGTATGGTGTCAGGTAAATCTTGAGCTTAGGTTTCGGGAGGAAAATCAGCAACCGGCACCGGGGAAACCTCCGGGACCGAAGTACGTGGTAAAGCGGTGTCGTCGGCCTGGAGCGCTTGAATTACCGCCTCCGAAGAGACCAATGCACTCGCAGAAGGCTTAGGCGTGGTATCGGTGGACCACGTGGGCCGAGGATGTCGGTCCCGGTCCTTACGTTTTTTGGAAATATGTGCTGTCGGTTGTTCCGACGGCATGATATAAGCATAATTTTCGCCAAAAAAGTCTTCGGCAAATTCTGCCCGGCGCCTGAGTGTGCGCTTATTAAAGCAAGCACAGGCAGCACAGACCGAGACGTCGTGTTCTGGGCCCAGGCAGGGAAGGCAGTAAGAATGGAAGTCCTTATGAGGTATTTGTTTACCACAAGAGAAACAATTATTAACCTTTTCAATTTTTTCTGACATCGGCTGAGGCAAGAAAAATGCTCCCCAACAGGGTACTTAGCTTTTTGATGACTTCGGTAACTGAAAACACAGGAGCTGACCGACCGGCACTTGCGAACTGCTTCTGCTTCGGGCACCGCGCGGCAAGAAAGACTGGAGAAGATGGCGTCGGCGGATCCCTTTATACCCCAGCCGCTCTGACGTCGGGGAGGAGGCGACATCAGCCGACGCCGGACCCAGACTTTGGAATCCGGCCGACCGAAGGGCTACCTGAGGCAGGACAACCCATATGTCAGGACTGCAGTTGTATTCTTGAAGGACATCCTTGGTTCCAGGTTCCACTCATGTGGGTCCATGAGGTTTCTGCTTAGTCAGTCGGCCAGTGTATTCAATTTTCCTGGCAGGAATTGAGCTTGTAGGTGCACTTGGTAGCTCAAGGCTGTGTTCCACAATGCCATCTGCAGAGGGGGTAGGAATGTGTAACCCCATGCTGGTTTATGCACCACATAACAGTGGTGTTGTCCTTCTTTACCATTAGTTGTCCTGGAAGAATGTGGTCCTTGAAGGCTGTCAGAGCATTCTGTACAACTAACATTTCTTTTTTATTGATATGCAGGTGCATTTGACTTGGGTACCATTTGCCCTGAATGCACTTCCCTGCCAGGTGAGACCCCCCATGCATAGTCTGATGCATCTGTTAGGGTTTGGGCGGCAGGGGGTGTTGTGAAAGGTAATCCCTTGTTTTGGTGGCAGGCCTCTGCCCACCAAAGGAACTCTAGGCGTAGGCAAGGTATGATAGGAATCATTGATTCTAGGTCTTGTGAATGTTGACACCATAGGCTTTTTAGATACCACTGTAGCTTCCTCATATGCAGTCTTGCATAGGGAATTAGAAGAATGCAGGAGACCATGAACCCCAGGCTTGCAGTACTTGTCTTGCAGATAGCAGGGTTTTAGTGGCCACTTGTTTGAAGTAGGTTGTCAAATGAATTTGTTTCCCTGGCATGAGGTAAGCCATCTGGGAAGTTGTATTTTAAGCTTGCTCCCAGGAATATAATTTGTTGACAGGGTCCCAGGTGTGATTTCTTTTTGTTTATGGTGTACCCCAGACAAGTTAGTACCCTTTGTACAAAGGCCAGATTATTCAAAAAGTATGTCCTGGTTTTCTGCCTGAATTAGACAATCATCCAGGTATGGGTATATCTGAATATTTCTTTGCCTGCAAAATGCAATAACTGGAGCTAGGCACTTTGTGAATACCCTGGGTGCAGTAGATAAGCCAAAGGGCAGTGCAGAGAACTGATAGTGCGTGTAAGCCTGCTTTGAAGCGTAGGCATCTTCTGCAAGATTCCCTGATTGGGATGTGCAGGTATGCTTTTAAATCTATTGTTGCCAACCAGGCATCTTTGCCTAGCATAGGAAGTAATTGCTGAAGAGTCAGCATCTTGAATTTTGGAATCTCCAGAAAGGTGTTTAGAGTAGACAGGTCCAGGACAGGATGCCATGAATTGTCTTTTCTGGGTACCAGGAAAAGCCTTGAGTAGAAACCTTGTCCCTTTTCCTCTTCTGGTACCAGCTGAATAGCCTCCATGCTTAAGAGAGAAAGTACTTGTTTTGGGGCCTCTGCCCACTGATGTGGGGGTCGGTCTGGCCACCCGCTTGGTGTTGGCAACGTGTGGAAGTGAAATCTGTATCCCTGGGACACTATATTTAAAACCCATTTGTCCTGGGTAATGAGTTCTCAATTCTTTGCATGAAGAGCAATCTTTCCCCCCAAAGGGGCAGTCAGTTGATAAGTGCTTGGAAATTTTAAAAGGAAGTCATTGAGACAGTTTACCATTGGGGGGAGTCTTATTATTTATGACTTATTTGGTGATACCAGCTGTTATATTTCGAGTATTGGTGAGAGTTTCTGTGTCCTGGCTGAGTGCTTATTCTACGTTTTTTCCTAGTATTTGTGGAAGTTTTGTTTGAGTCTGAGTTTGATGGCATCTAAAGCACTTGAGCGGAACGGCAGCTTTTCACCACAATCTACTCCTACTATCCTGAGGGGCTGTGATAGTGCTGCGGCGGCAGCACCAGCTAAGTTAAGTGAAAACCCTGACCACGACACTTTACTCAATTCCTTATTTCAGCAGATGGATTCCCTCTGCGCCAGACTTGACCAGATTGATTCTCAGCAACGAGAGATGAGGAACTTGTTTGCTGAAATACATGAACCTGTTGCAGTGCCTATTAATGTTGATGTTGATGCGGTGATTAACTTGGACAACACGCTGGAAAAACGGACTAGTTCGAACGGTCCAGTAGTACTCCTTAACCCTACCAACCACGACAACGCCGGGTTACCTCTTAGGGATACAACTAACCCAGCAGCACACCCTTTCCTTGGTTTGGGTAGTAACGCAGAGTCTATTTTACCTGCTACGGAGGTGAACACGAGTATTGAACGTAGCAATACAGTAAACATTGGAGTGAACAGTGATTATACTAACAATGCAACAAACTCAAACTTGCAAGGATTACCTGTTACCAATCGTCGGTTAGCTGAAAGTTTTTCTTTTTCTCGTCAACAAATAATTCAAATAACGTGGAACCTAGTACTTCTGCTAACACTAACGAGGTAAATACATCTCCAGATATAGTTTTAAAACTTCAAAAGTTTGATAAGCTTTTAGTTAAAATGAAAAAGCTTCAACTGGAAATAAACTACTTCAATGAATGTTTATCTTGTAACATTATACCTAAGGGGTTAAGACACCACCAGTATCCCACTGGGTTGGTGCCTAACTCTGATTTCCACAATGAACTGTTACTTCTTTTTGACCGTAATGGGGCAGACTTATTGAGACTAATGGTAAAGCATTATACTATATGGGTGAACGACTTGAGTAGTGAAATAACTGCACTTGATGCATCCATCAAACTTAACATTGAGTTTGACAGATACAAATTTGAATATGAACGTTGCTTTAACAGTGTTGACCAATATTTGGGGAAGTTGAGGATGAATAAAATTAAAAAATTAGAGCGTGACTGTGTTGCATATGAGAATGGTACAGCATACCCTTTGCCCCCTACTTCTCAAACTTGGCAACCTTTTGTTTTAAGTAATGGCAACTATGCTGGTGACTTAACAAATGACAAAGTGTTGGGCAACACTTCTAAAAGTAATGTGAGGTTCCAAAATGCTCCTGGAGCAACTAATTTTGACTCCACCCCTGGAAATGCACCCACTGTGAGACGAAGTGAACGTTTATTGAATCGAAACAAAGTTAACACTCCAAATGGGCAAACGCAACAACAAAACCAATTTCATCAGGTTTTTCACGAAGGTGCACGTCAGGGTGCTATTCCCAAGCAGAAGAACAACACGTATTACAACAGGATGAGGGTTTCAAAACCCAGGTGAACCACGTAATGGGTCCTTGTGATCATGGAGAGACTATTTATTTACCAAATTTAGACAACACCATGGACAAACGTAGTTCCTTGACTGTTGAACACACTACTTATGTTTAAGAAGCTTGTTTTGAGCAATTACTTAATGTTGATGCACATGAAACACTAATATTTGACAATGTTGTAACATCTGATATTGATTGTCAATACAATGATTTTATGAATGTGTCATGTATTAGTGCTGACTTAGTAGCAACAGATGAAGAAAGTGTTGTTGCATTGGAGAGTGACCTACAAGACGTAGAGTTAGTTAAGCCAGTGATTAGGGTTAATGATTCAGGTGATTTTAAGACCTATAACTTTTCGTCAACAATTTTACCTGACGAACTGGTTGACCTACTGGCTAAGGGTTATACATATGTCCCTAAAAATAATTTAGATTTAGTTAACACAACCTTGGACATTAAACTTTTTACCCGGAAATTAAACTTTAGCTTGTTGCTTGGGGGGTATGAGGCAAATGTTAACAACTTTGACCCCTTTAGGGTTTCCAGTACATTTAATCCACCATTGCACCCGCTAATACAATTATTTGAAACCATGTGTGAACTAGACTTGAGACATAACGTTAAGCATTTGATTAAATCTAACACAACTTTTATTAACAACAAAGAGAACGAATTGTTAGAATTCGTTCGTGTCCACTACTTACGTGTGTGTAAACCTGACAAAGGAGGAGGGGCCGTCATATTTGATCTGGATGACTATTTTAACAGAATGACCAACTTAGTTAATAATGCCGCCTATGAAGTTAGTTCTAGATCTGAGATAAATAAGGCATACTCTACCATTAGGACTAGTATTGAAGACATGTATATTGAAGGCAGACTTCAGGAAGAACACTATAACTACATGTTAGTTTTACACCCAAGATATCCTAGGTTATTTGGCATACCAAAAATTCATAAGAACATTAGTCAACCTCCTATGCGGCCCTTGGTGGACAGCAGAGGTTCGCCTACTTACACATGTGCGAAGGTAGTTGACTCCATCCTTAAGAAATACCTCATGGATGAAAGTCACATTTGTAAAGATTCTTGGTCCTTTCTGGCTAAAATTAACACACTGGAATATCATACCAACTACAATTTTCTTACGGTTGACGTTAAAGATCTTTATACTTGTATTCCCCATGATATAGCCATGGATTGGGTAGCGGCCACAAGAGAAAAATGCTTCTACTGAAGAAACATCACTAGTAATTGAACTACTTGAAATAATTTTATATAATAACTACTTCATGTTAGGTGAGAACTTTTACCTACAGAAGGTGGGGGTGGCAATGGGCTCCCCCTGTGGGGCTAGCTTAGCAAACATGGTAATGGCTTTTTGGGAGAAGGAACACGTATTCAAAAACGATCTTCTTAGTGAGAGAATTCGTTTTTATACCAGATACTTGGATGATATTTTCATATTGTTTGAGGGGGATGAAGTATTTGGGCAAAGTATTATAGATATCTTTAATTCCTCTACTACCTTTTTGGAATTTACTTCGACCTTCAGCACAAGAGCTGTTGCTTATTTAGATATATGGTTAGAGAAAAAAGAGGAACTAAGAGCTTTCGTGTCTACCATTCATAGAAAAACAACATACTCTAACTCATTTTTACATTTCACTAGTTGCCACCCTAACTTTCAAAAAAGATCTGTTGTTAAGGGACAACTTGTGAGGGCAGCTCGTATTGTAAGTTTGGAATCTGACTTTAGGGTTGAATGTGAACATCTGAAAACTATGTTCACATTAAGGGGATACCCGGCCCCCTTTTTGGAAGACCTAATTGAGGAAGTCTTACATAAAAGACAAATTGGTGTATTTAAACCCATATTAAGTGGGAGTTCTGAACTACTAGTGAATAATGAAGAGGGGAGGTTGGGGAGTTCACCTAAAGCCATCACAAATGAGCTAAATAACAGTTTAGTGCAGCCTACTATAAAAAAGGAAAATTGTCCTAGACTCATTTTAACTTATAACATTAATAGTTATGTAACAGTTGACATCATTAAAAAGAACTGGGATATTTTTAGAACTAACTCGTGTCTCTACAACAAAGTAGGTTCAAGGCCCGAAATTACATTTCGGAGAGGAAGCAACTTGAAAAACTTACTAGAAAGACCTTTGGTTCATTTTGTTAAAACTCCTGGCACCTTTAAATGCCAGAGTTGTAACAGATGTAGTAGTATTCTTGAGACTAACAAGTTTAATATAAACGGAAGACCATACAAACTGAAATATAGAACCAATTGTAACACCCGTATGGTAGTTTACTTGGCACTTTGCCAACAATGTCCTGGATTCTACGTAGGTAAGACTGAACGTAGGCTCCAGGACCGAGTTTATGAGCATCTTTATGCTATTAAGAAAAACAAACAGGAGAACGTGCTAGCTAAACATATTTCTATGTTCACAGATCATCACTTCAAATTTATAATTATTGACCAAGTTGTTGATAAACCTCAAGGGGCTCCATTACACTTGCTGCTTGAAGAGAAAGAATTGAAATGGCAGATAAAATTGAACTCCTACTCATTCCCAGGTCTTAATGACCTATGTTCAATTAGTTGTTTGTTAAAACTTAAAAGTTTAAGATGATATGACTTTCACCTTGCTAATGTAGGTTAAAATTTGGGAGTACACCTACTTGTCACACCTATTAGTATTACTATTATTATTATTAATATTATTATTATTTAATATTATTATTTATTCTGTACATATTCTTGTACAGTTTTATTACATATGCATTGCTTCCCATTTACTTCCCCCCTGGGGATAATATCTCCACACTTGAACTTATCCTTTCCTGGCTATCCACTAACATTAGTAATGAAACCATAATCCTAGGAGATGTAAACATTAACTGGGCCCTTTGTCCAGTCTCCTACAAATTCCACAAACATCAACCTCTATAACTTCTCACAACTGATCACTTCAGTAACTTATCCTGCCAAAAACCTCTCCAATGGGAGTATACTGGACTGGATTCTAGTCTCCCATCCTCTCTTTCACCAACAGCGGCACTCTTCCCGACCCACTTGGTGACCACACACCCACCTTTACCTACCGGCTTCCTACTGTCCTTCAACGAACCCATAACTATATCACATTCCGTGACCAAAAAAACTTCAACCCAATAACCTTTTCAAACTCATTACAAGCAATTAATTGGAATTGTCTAAAAATACTACCTCTTGATAATGCAGTTTCATATTTTAACTCAACATTCTTAAAATTACTAGACTCCCAAGCTCCCTTACGGACAAAAAGAATAAAAACCAAAATCAGCCCCATGGCTCTCCAAAAATACCCTTGCTATCATGAGACAGAGAGATAAAGTCTGGACACGCTACCAAAAACATAAGTCAGCATCACTCCTAAACGAATATAAAATGCTCCGAAATAAAGCAAAGAAACTCATTACTTTTGATCGTCAAAACTACTTCTCAACACTCCAAAACCATAATAAAAACAACCCTCAAAAATTCTGGAAAGGGATCTCTACTCTCCTCCACCCCAGCAAACCAGTTACTCCCACCCCAGATCCAAATGCTCCAGAATTTGATTTAGCCACACAATTTAATTCCTTCTTTATCGACTCCATCTCCAAATTGACCTCTTCATTCTCTAACACCTCTCTCTCCACTTCCACACCCTATTCCACACCCACTAACCCCTCTTCCTCCTCTTCTACACAAACCCCATCCTCATCTCCACTACCCCAAAATTCCCCCTCGTCTGACTGCACCCTCTTCTAATTAAATCCTATACCTACAGCTACTATAAAGACACTTCTTCAGAAATTGAAACCATGTACCAATGCTCATGACAATATCCCTTCTTACTTTCTCAGTGCAGCCGCTAAAACTCTTGCCTACCCCATTAGCATCTTAATAAACCGCTCCCTTCAAGAATGCACAGTTCCCCAAATCTGGAAACAAGCTTTTATTATACCTCTACACAAAGGGGGTAACAACAATAACATTAGCAATTTTCGTCCCATAGCCATCCTGTCAACCATTTCTAAACTCCTTGAAAAATGTGTCCAACTTCAACTTCTTCCTCACCTCCTAGACAACCATCTCATTACCCCTACACAGCATGGTTTCAGACCTAATCATAGTACTATGACTGCCCTCCTCTCCTTCCTTGAAACTGTAAATAAAGCCCGTGACTCTGAGCAAATTGTATCCACTTTGCTTCTTGACCTCTCCAAAGCCTTCGACACTATCTCACACAACCTGGTCTTAACTAAACTTTCCAAACTCCACCTATCTTCCTCCTTTCTGAACTGGTTCTCTAGTTACCTTTCCAACAGAAATCAAGCTGTAAAATGGAAAAAAGCTACCTCCTCCTTCCTTAGTACCCCCACTGGAGTGCCACAAGGCTCCATACTGGGTCCTCTTCTCTTCAATATATTTATAAATGACTTCTACAAATCAATTCCTTCCTCTAGCATCATCCAATATGCAGATGATTCTACTATCATCTGTTCTGCCTCTTCTATCCCTACACTACAAAAACTTACCCAAGATGCTTTCTCTTCCACAGAGCAATGGATGCTAAGTAATCATCTAGCTCTCAATGCCACTAAGACCAAACTTATGTTATTTACTCCTTCAAAGTTATCCCTCCAGACATAACTACATTCTTAATTACTAGTCAAAACAACTCACCCCTTGAAATAGTATCAGAAACTAAACTACTTGGGGTCTAAATTGACAACCTACTTAAATTCAACTCCCACCTCCAAATAAACATTAAAAAAACGCATCAAAACTTGGCATGCTTTATAGACAGAAAGCCTACCTCACATCTGACACTAAAATCTCTCTCTACCTCCTTTCTTATCCCTCCCTTCTATGGTGCCCCACTACTAACTAATCTTCAGTCCTCATTAAAAAAAACAGCTTACTTCCTGCTATAACAAAATTGCAAAATTCGCCACCAGCCATAAGTCCTCTACTCACCACTGTGTCTCCCTCCATAAGCTAAAATGGCTAGAACTTCCCAATCAACTAACTTACACCCAACTAACTCTAGCCCATAAGCTTATTCTAAACCCCTCACTCTGTCCCTCCCTTTCCTCTGCCTTTAAAATGCACCTACCTAGCAGAATTCTAAGGACAAACAATCAAAATCTACTTGAAGTGCATAAACCTACTTATCCACCAGGAAAAAAACTTCTTTCCTTCAGCCTCGCTTGCCTCTGGAACTCCCTACCACCACTTATTCGCACCACCTCTAACCACTTCACCTTCAAAAAGTCTCTCTTCTTACATCTAGCAACACAGTGGGAATGCTCTTGCTCCCACCCCACATAACTAACTCTACTAAATCTCCTTCAATACCATATCCTACTTTATGTACCTACTATCCATGTTCTCTAATCTCTATTAATTTGTCTCTATTACTTGTAGGTCACTTCTTAATTGTATTAACTGTTATGACTGCTATTATACATGTGATAAGTTTTGTTCTTTCCTGCCTAAACAGTACCAATAACTCTCTGTACCTAGATTGTTAATGTAAACTGTTGAATGTATATTTGCTTGTTTTGGAGCTTTTCTCCCCAGGACTCCATTGAAAACGGGTTCATTATGGCCCAATGGACTATCCTGGTAAACCAACTGCAATAAATAAATAAATAAATAAACAAATAAATAAATAAATAAATATTATTAGAGTTTAGAATTCTAAAAGATTTTGTGAAGTATTTTAGATTTTACAAGATTTATGCTTTAAGGCACTGTGGTTCATGTTTTATTTTACAATTTTAATTTTATTTTATAAACTTTATCTTATATTTTACAAGTTTATTAAATTTTATTTATAAATAGTAAGGGTTTGCAACACTTGTACCCCATTTGGAGAATATGTCTTTAAGGGTTAATTACAGATGATTGTTTTTTAACTACCACCTGTAGATGTGCTTATTTAAGTGGATTGTATTTTTTACACTTTGTTCTGAGGAAGTCATCCTACTTGGTTGACGAAAAGCGCTTAAACTTATTGCTCAATAAAAGTGTTTGTGACAGTACTTTTTGGATTTATTTGGTGATACCAGCTGTTCTATTTCGAGTATTGGTGAGAGTTTCTGTGTCCTGGCTGAGTGCTTATTCTACGTTTTTTCCTAGCATTTGTGGGAGTCTTATTATTCAAAGATTTGGAAGTGGAGGTCCCCCCCACTGCTTAGTTCTGTGTGTTCCCTGGGACTGAAACCTGGGGTTTTTGCTGTGTCTGGGTTTGGCTTGAGAAGACCTGGACGAGGCTGGAAACGACCAGTTCTTAGAGAGCCAGTGCCTACTAAATCTAGGAGGCTGAACTTGTAAACAATCTTTAACAGTTTGCATAGATTTAGCTTTATCTTCCATCTTTTTAAGAACTTCCGCAGGCTTGTTGCCAAACAGGCGGTCCTGATTTAAAGGAGCATCCAACAATTTAGCTTTAACATGATCAGGCAAAGATTGCTCCTTAAGTCAAGCATGCCCTCTGAGCACAGACCCAGTAACAGCAGCCCTGCAAGGGGCCTCTAATGAATCAAAACCACATTGCAAAGTAAGTTTTCCAACTTGTTCAGCAGAACACATTAAATCCTGTAATTCTTTATTTTCCACACAGTCAGGAATCAACATAATTTTCTGTTTAAGCAGTCCAATAACATGTTGCTGATACTTTAACATATGAAACCGGCAGTTTAAAGCCCTAATGGCCAAGGATGCAGAAGTGTAAACCTTCTTACCCCATCTATCCAGCGCCCTGGTGTCTATCAGAAGGGGTAGGATTTTTAGCAGTACAAGCCTTAATGCCCTTGGGCCCCTGTGAAATAGTCTCTGGATCTGCAATAGAATTTTTAAAAAGGAACTTGTGGGACTCAGGGAACCTGTAGTACCTGTCTAGTTTTCTGGGAGCAGGAGGCAGGGAATCAGGGGCCAAACTAGACTCGGAAAAAACATCATGAACAATGTCTAGTACAGGACTAACAGCTAACGGCCTATGCTGAGGTAGGAGAAGGAAATCCCAAAGCCTTTTTTTTTTTTTTGAATCAGAAAAATCCTGGCTTTCCCAGTGGAAATGCTCCCTTAGAAGTATGTAAGGTTTCCCCAAAAGAAAAATCCTCAGGAGGGGAAGCAGAGGGAATGGAGTCTTCTGCATCAGAATCTTCATAAGTAGATAAGGGCAAATCCAGATCATCAAAAGAATCAGAAACAACAGAATCCTGATCAGAAGATTCATAATCAACGTCATTCCTAAGCCTCTTAGAAGGGGGGAGGGGTGGCTACCCCAGATTAGAGTTACTAGATCTTCAGCCATTCTTTTCATTTGGTTTTTAGGCATAGAGGCCTGAGCATTGTTTTTTAGGCATGGATCGAGATTTAGGCCCAAGTAAAGAAGGAGGCGGTTTAATATGCAAGTCTGTAGGCTTGAAGCCAGTGCCTGCACAGCGGCTCCGGACCTATCCAAGGTAGAGACATCCGTGGGTTCCATAGTTGAAGCACCTCGTTGCATACCGGACTGCGAATGGGTCTCAGTAGAGGCCTGCGAATCAGAAGTAGCAGGTATAAGGGTCTGCGAAAGCGCCTCACCCCTCAAAAGCCATAAAGATTTATGTTTGCATGAGGTACAGCTATTCCAGTCTATATTAAAATTATCAAGTACAATGGTTTCTTCTGGGAAAGATGCAGAAAGCCAGCAGAGTATACTTTCTAGGATGTTGATTTTATTGCCTGGAGATAGAGCATATTATGTAAATAGATTTGTTGCATTGACCTGAAACAGAGAAGGATTTCTGCATTACTATCTATAGGTAGTTGTACATCCAGTGATGTAACATGCAACTCAGATTTGTACAGAATTGCTATCCCACCACCCTTTTTGGTTATTCAGTCTAATCTTAACATAATATAACCAGGTGGGATAACTTCATTGTTCTTTGTTACTGGTTTGAACCAAGTTTCTGTTAGACATAGAATGTCAAGAATGTGCGTCTAGCAGAACGTGTAGTTGGCTAATTTTATTGTTTAAGCTCTGTATGTTGAGATGAGCTATGAGCAGAGAATTAAGGGTTCTAGTGGCGGTGAATGGGGTGGCAGGATGAGGTAGGTGGGGGGGGGTTAATTGGGGTGTTGTTGTTTGGTCCTGGGTTGGGATGAATTTCACCGTGAAGTAGAGGGTGTTGTTGAAGAGTACAAGTGAACTTCAGGAGTTTGCAGAAAATGTTCTGTAACTTCCTGGCTTGGAGAAAAGTAATATAGGCTACCCTATGATACTTTGGTGAAAGGTAGGTTGAGGTAGAAGTTATGTTAGCATGGCTTTGGAAGGCTAGTTGACCTAATGGTAATGTTTGTTTTAGGGGATGGTGGGATCCAGTATAATGTAGGTTTTCATACAAGGTAAGGATGAAGGGTATAGACAGAATGTGTAGTACTGCAAGTAAGAGAAACAGATTTATAACTCTTGGTTTGTGAGTTAAGGGCATAGTGAGGGAGAAGACAGAATGTAGTCAGAATGTAAGGGTTGATACAGAGATAGTTTGGAATGTGATAGTATTTCAGGGGTAGTAGAATGATTAGCAGTAAGAGTATGGGTGTGCAGGTGTTTAATATATAATGAGTACTAGAATGCTATTGGATAACTAGTGAAGGGGTGTGGCCTCAGAAGTATAAATGTAGGAGCACAGGGGGGATTGCGGGTAAGGTAGGGGAGCGGATTGAGCCCGCCGGGTGAACGGAGCGGGTAAAGCCAGAGAGAGAAGAATGTCAAGGAGAACAATCAGTGAAGTGTGAAAGTCCAAAAGTAAGTTTATTGAGATGCAGAAGAAGGTAAGAGGCTTACAAAGGATAGACTTGAGGTGATAGAAGAGTGATATGTGGAGAAGTTATACTGGGACAATAATGAGAGAGCGAGCAGTAATAAGAAATGGTTAGGAACTGTGTTAGGGAGACTTGGTAAAGAATAGCTAAAGGATTTCAAGACAGAAAGCTGCCATTAGAGTGCCTCCTAGTGGTCATTCACTTTATTGCAGCAAAAAGTCCCCTAAAGGGGGATATCAGGCTAAGGGAGAGGAGGGAGATTTCCTAGTGTGCAATAAGGAGTGTATAATAGGGGAAGTAAGTGTTACTTAGATGTGAAAAGGGGGGTTTGGCTGCTGGCTAACCTGGCAGGGAAGCTTGCTTAACCTAGCAGTAGTTGTATACTAAATTTAATTGTTACAAATGATAGTAGCATTACAACACATTTTCACTGTTTTCCTTTCAGGGAATGACTCTCAGGGAGCAGGTAGGTTTTTTCTGTATTCTGGACTATATTCATAGACGTCCAGCAGGGCACATTCAGGTAGGCTACTGCAGGAACGTGCAGGAACACAAGACTAGGGACAAACGCCAGAGCCAGGGATGCACAGCAGCCAGGGACGGGTCAAGAGAATAAAGCAAAATATTCTAAAAAGAATCTTGAGTAAGTTCCAGATCCTTTCTGGTCTGCCAGGACTGATTGGAAGACTCTTTTTCTAGCAACTTTTGAATCTCTATTGTTGCTAGGTCCCGAATACTGGGTGGAACATCTCTGATCTTTCTTACAGGTTTTGTGCATGAGTGAAAGGGGATAATATAACCTCTGGATATTATACTTTGTACCCAGTTGTCTTTTGTGATTTTGAGCCAGGTGCCAAGGTACAAAGATAGACGTCCCCTGTCTGCATCCAGAGGTGGACAGGCGGGCCTCCTTTCAGGAGCGCTGATAGGGTTTCCTAACCCTGGTTCTACGGACCCCCTCTGCTGAGTGAACGGTGTCTTCCATTATTGCCCCCTCCTCTGCCTCTGGAGGGGGTTTCACCTTGTGTGTCCGAAAAGGCTCTTTGGGCTTTGCAGAACCACATTTTCTCACCCCGCTGACCTTTGGGATAAGGTCTAGTAGTTGTGGAGAAACGGACTCCTACGGCAGATAACAGTCTTTCCGTCTTGTTCACATCTGGTGAGGGTCTCTTACTTTAGGTCCACAAAATGAGGAACCATCAAACAAGGCATTAACAAAGGATGACTTGAAAGGTTCCACAAAAGAACACAAGCGCATCCAGAAATGTCTCCGAAGAGCTATTTCTGTACCTGCTGCCTCTACTCGTCCCATCAGCTGCGTAAGATATGAGGCGCATGGAAGAGTTGACTATGGAATTTAGGGTAGCAAGCTGAGATGTCACCTTATCAGCTACTGCACCCTGAAGAGCATCTCCAAGCTCTTTTAGATCTCTTTGAAGCCTGGTAAAGTGAGTTAGATAGTTCAACAAATGGAGCAGATGTCATAGAACTGAACATGCGCTTGCCAAATCTGTCCATAATCCTAGACTATCTATTAGGAGGATGGACAGACCGAGATCTCAGACATCTCTTTCTTAGTGGCTGCCGCAACCACCATGGCATCGACAAATAGGTTTAGATAAAAAAAGTCTTGTCATGAGGTGCATAAATATATTTGTTTGGTCTTCTAGGGACAGGTCCCATGGTATCTGGTGACTCCCACACCCTTCGAGATAAAAAAAATCCATCAACTCAAAGGGCAGGGATACCCAAGAGGTGGAGGGTTGGGACCCAAAGGCTTTCAGGAGCACCAATTCGTCCTTGGAAGGGTTGATGGGCTGCCAGTCACCCCTCTGCTGCAGGATCTCTAGGATATCCACGAAGGATATATCCTCAAAGGGGGACCCTTCCGATTCCTCCAAATCGTTGTCAGACATCCTCCAAATCGGTGTCAGACATGACAGATTCCTGAGAGGAATCTACGTTTCCCATTACATGTCCTCTTCCTAGGGACCTCCTCAGTGGGAGCTTCTGGGGAGGTCTCAGAAGAGCAGGGTTTCCCCAAGGGGGCTTCCTGAGGCTCCGGGTCCCTACACTTATGATGGATCTGTGGTGACTGAGAAGACGCCGGTGCTTTACGGGTGGAGGTAGTCTGCTCAGAAGTTGTAACCCTCCTCATGGCATGGAAGGAATCACAGCTCCGATGCGAGGAAGCTCCCAGGTCCGAAGACATCGAGGACTCCTCCCACACCAAAGCTGCCGGCTCCGATCCCGAGGTGGGAGCTGAGCTCATCCACACCAAATCCCAGAGGGAAGAGTAGGAACCGAAACATCGGTTCGACTCCCCTCCCCGGAACCGACGGGCGAGTGTCGGCTCCCAGAGTCTACAGTCAAGGCCGAAGACATCAGGGTTGTCAGTGCAGATAGGCCAGACATGGGTGTGGTCGCTGATGGTTCCACAATCAATTGATTAGTTCCCTCTGGCTCCGAAGGCTCGAGTCGGAGGAGGAACAGCAAGCAGGGTAGGTGACTTGATCGGCTCCGAAGCTGCCAAAGTCGAAAGGCCGATAAAATCTTAGGTAGCACTGGATTCTATAATAATCTCAACACACGATCCACAACCGAACCAGACAGTCTGAAAGCTCGAGGGGAAGCCACGGAAGGAGCAGGTGAACCCAGAATCGGAGACTTTAGAGTTGGAGATACCGGCTCCTACCCACTGCCTGAACAGTCTGCTCCGCTAACTGTGGAGAAGAGTCAGATACCTTCTTTTGATACCTTCAGAGTCGAAAGGCCTTTTGGCTCTGAACCAGAGACAGAAGGGGAAGAAGGTGGTTTTGATGCACTTCGTGTTTCACTGTTGCAGTCATCACATTAGGGTTATCTGCCTGCAGTAGCCCTCATTCAGCCTGATTATCAAAGTCGTGGGTCCTGCGTGTGATGCTGTCTCATCTTCCATCGGATGCCGTCTCATCTTCCATGATGTCAGGTAGTCAGGGTTATAAAGCATGCAGCCGATGCCATTACATCAGTCTTTCTTGCCATGCAGTGCCCGAAGAATGAGTTCGCAATTGCCGGTCGGCCGACTCCTGAAAGTTTTGTTATAGAGTTTCAGAACCGAAGTCTTCAACTAAAGCTAAGTACCCCACTGGGGAATCTTTTTCTTGCTCTAAACTGATGTCAGTAAAAGTCAATAATTGTATTTCTTGTGGAAAGCAAATACCTCAAAGATGTTCATTCGTACTGTATTCATTGCCTAGGCCCTGACCACGACGTACCTCGCTGTCGGTTTTGTGCCTTATTAAAACAATGAACTATTCTTCGTCTGTATATTTACGCTTCTAAATATTTTGGTACTCTGATCAATTACCCAGATATGGCTTCAGCAAGCCACCTGGCTACTGAAATTCCAAAAAAAAAACCGCAAAGATAAAGACAAAGACATGCCGCCTAGGTCCAAAGCTGCCAACGATGCTTCTCCTAAGCTAGTCGCCAGTTCGCCGGTACTCAGTGAGGCGCTTTCACAGCCCAGATACAGTACAGTTGTGTACACTTACCATAAATGTAGATGTTAGAGTGTATCCACTGTTGCAGTCATTACATTTGGGTAATCTGCTGGCAGGTTGCCCTCAGTCAGCCTGATTAACAGGGTCTTGAGTCCTACGTCAGTTGCTGTCCCTTCTTCCATGACGTCAGGGGTATAAAACATGCAGCCGACGCCATGACATCAGTTTTCCTTGCCCCAGATGTCAGGAGCCCCCCCAAATGGGAAGCAAAATGATATACATACATACATACATATATATATATATATATATATATATATATATATATATATATATATATATTTATTTTTATTTATTTATTTATACATGTCCATTTCCTTGAGAGACCTTATAGTATAGTAGCAGAGATTAAATAGGATAATAGGACTAGGGAAATTACATAGAAGAGTTTTGGAGGAAATGGTGGTGAGGCTGGATGGAAGGGAGTTCCAGATTTTTCCTATGGCATTGGCAAAGAGGGCATCACCCGTCAGATTAAGAATTTTAAATGCTAATAAGAGTGGGCTCTGCTGTAGAAGGTTGGGACCCAGGCTTTGTAGGTAGGTTGATAATGATGGGTTCTATAGGGTGTGTGCTGCTGTAAAAAATGCAATATATAAACATGCACAAGTTTGTTTAATTCAGTAGTGTTAAGATTTGTGAAAATAGATTTAGAATAAGTCGATGTCCTATTAACCAATTTTCAACTGCTGTAAAGCATGATTGGGTTTTTGATAGTAAATTAACTGGGGATGAATCAGAACAGAAGCATATTGAATGCATGTGGCATCTGGGATGGCTTGAGGAGAGGTCCCAGTATGGAACCTTGAGGAACTCCTATGGTATTAGATAGGAGGCTAGAGAGCCTGTTCTGCCAGAGTACAGCTTGCTGTCTATCTTAGGCTTGAAACCAATCTAGGGTTATGTTGTCTAGATGGAGATTTTGTAGTTGATGGTTCACCATATCAAAGGCCTTTGATAGGTCCAAAGTTGAGATTTAAAGCCATGTTGAGAACTGGAGAGTAGGTTGTTTTGGGTTAGATAGTAAAGGAGTTGTCGATGCACACATTTCTCCATGATTGTGGTATCACATAGGATATTTTCCATATTGAGGTTGATAAGAATAGAGATAGGGTAAGCTATGACATCAGCAGCTTTTCAGAGAGAGTGGTTGGTTTAAGTTTCTTCAGTAGTGAGCAAATTGAAATTTAAAGACAGGTATGGACATTTGCGGGATATCTGTTAACTGGGGCAATAAGAAGGAATTAAAGGAATTATCTGATAGTTTTTCTGGGGTAGGAGTTGAGCTTTTACCTGGGTTGAGCTTTTACCTGGGTGGAGTAGATTGTTTAAACTGGCCCAGAATTTTTGGGGATTGTTTTGGTGTTTGTTTTGTAGTTGGCAGTAGTTTTTTTTGTCTAGGGTTATGGTTTTTGGTCAGATTTCTTTGCTGTTGGAATTTAATGCAGGTTTTGTTTGCTAATGGAGAAGACAAAACCTGAACAAAAATATTTTTCTGGACCTAGAAAAAGAAATCAGTTTGCAGTAATATGGTTGATGCCTCAAATAAGAGAGATTAGTCCTTCCAGAAAGGCACCAAAGCCAGAACACTAGAGGAATGGGGTCCCCCCTGCCTGAAGTGCCTTGTGTAACAAATAGCAAGAGAACCATCTAGCACTAGTTTTGAACAGTTCTTTATCTTCGCAGATGAGAAAGAAAAGTAGTGTAAAATCTTACCATAACCATAGATGTCCTAGGAAGGAATACTGCAACATGGAGGAGAACATCTATGGTTACAGTAAGATTTTACACTGCTTTTTTTTATGTCCTCCCATTCACATGTTGCAGTATAGGAAGAGTGCCAGAGCTCACTGCAATAGGAGAGCACCATGGAGGATACCCTGGCCTGGATCTAGAAATGGTCAAGTTTGTGTGTATGGTGAAGGTGTGTGAACAGACCCACAAGTAGCTGCCTCCAGGATAGTAGGTGTCCAGACCCTTAAATGCTCTGGTGGGATGTGCTTTAACTGCCCTTGCAGAGACTTGCCATGGAATTAAATTCAAGTAGAGATGGTCTGCTGGACATTGCCTTCCCAGGGCTCTAGAGTGGAAGGATATAAAAGAGTTGTTCAGCCTGCCTGATGGACGGTTTATGCAGGTAAAAACAGATTTGTCTATGCACATCCAGGAAGCGGTACTTTGTCCCACTTCAGGCAAGTGTATGGCCTAGTTTAAGGGATATGTCATTCACCACCTTGGGCATGAAGGACGGATTAGTTCCGGGGTAGCCCAGTGAAAACTAAGTAGTGAAAAACTAGAAAGGGAGGAATAGCCATATGAGGTCAGGGCTACTAGCAGTATTTAAGATCCCAAGCAGGAGGGGAGGGTTTCCTGGGAGAAGGAAGAGCTAGAAGAAAGCCCAGATGCCAAGGGTGGATCCAGAGGAAGACTTCTGAAATTGCAGACAGGTGAGCTTTGACAGATAAGACAAGCCAGGCTGCAATCACTACAACAAAAGTCAATCTTTTCCCACTTAGATAAGACTTTATTCTGCAGGGCATTCAGCACACCCTCATTGTACAGGTGTACAAAGGGGAATCAGAATCTTACCAGCCACAGGTCCACTCAGAGGGCAAACAACTGTAGTGCTGCCTGGGCCAGTAAGTCACCAGCAAGACTTTTTGGAGTGTCCTGATGAATTTTGTGGTACTTGGGGGGGGGTCACCTTTAAATGCTCGACAACGACAGGTAAGTGAGGGACTGTGGGTTTAGGGTGTGTAAGTGAGTTAGCATTAGTGTGTGATCCATATATATATATATATATATATATATATATATATATATATATATATATATATATATATAAACTATAAAATAAAAACACAAAAATATACCTCCAAACAAAAGCAAATACACCAAAAGGGCTTTTAAGCATAGTAAAAGGAAGTCTAGGTACGGTAAGAGAAAAACAGGGGGCTGGTGGGAGGGTAACCAGGACTGCAACAGTGAATACACTCGAACATCTACATTTATGGCAAGTGTACACAACTGTACTATGTTCTTTGTATGTCACTGTTGCAGTCATTACATTTGGGTAGATTCCCAAAGCTATGGTTGGAAGGATGGATTTATACAGCATTAGGATCAGCTATAAGGCCCTGCAAAACAGCATTGGCAAAGCCAGCTCTGGAGTTAGAGAAAATTGTAAGTGATAATGCTTGGTGAAAGTATGAACTGAACTCCAGGTAGCAGCTTCTAGAATATCCCTGGTAAGAACACCTCTGAAAAAGGCTGCTGAAGTAGAGGCAGCCCTGATGGAATGAGATCTGATCCCCTGGGGATAGGCTTTCCATGGTGCCAAGTGAATACAATGGCTTATCCATTTAGAAATGGTTTGGTTTGAAATAGCCTTCCCCTCTGCCCCTGCAGCAAATGCTACCAGCAGTTGTTAGGATTTTCTTCGAGATTTAGTCCTGTCCAAGTAGAATCTAAGTTGTCTGTGTACATCCAATGAATGCAGAATACGCTCCCCCTTGTTCTGTGGATTGGGAAAGAAAGTTGGTAAATGAATGGACTGATTAACAGCCACACTGGATACCACCTTGGGCATGAATGATGGATTGGTGCTGAGTGACATCCTGTCCGCTTGAAAGATGATCAAAGGCTCCACTGCCATAAGGGCTTGTAATTCCGATATCCTTCTAGCTGAAGTGACTGCTAAAAGAAAAGCTCTTTTCCAGGAAAGAAATTTTAAGTCTGCAGTAGCAGCTGGCTCAAAAGGAGGCAGAGTGAGTTTCTCTAATACAAAGTTAAGGTCCCAGGCAGGGGTTGGAGCTCTCCTGGGTGGTCTCAAATTTTTGGCCCCTCGGAGATACTGCTTTAGAAGAGGATAAGAGAAGAGGGGGGGGGTCTGTGTTGTAATGAGCTGAAATGGCTGATGCATGGACTTTTATGGAAGAAAAAGACAGGCCCTTGTGAAGCATCTCAGTTAAGTATTGCAAAATCTGAGGTAAATTGGGCACTGCTGTGCTCATCCCTTGAGATTGATTCCAGGCACAGAATCTTTTCCATTTGTCAGCGTAAGATTTTCTAGTACTAGGTCTTCTTGTCTCCAAAATGACATCCATCACAGGTTTGCTGAGGGATGCTAAGGGAGAATTTAAGTGATTAGCCAAGCTGCAATATTCAATGTTTGGAGCCGAGGGTGCAGAATTTGGTTCTCCTGCTGAGACAGAAAGGAAGGTGTCTGAGGCAGGTGCCACGGTGAAATGTGTGACACTGCACAGGAGTGAGTACCAGTGTTGACGAGGCCAGTCTGGAGCAATCAAAATAATTTTTGGTTTGTCCCGTTTGACTTTTCGTAGAACTTTGGAGAGCAGAGGCAGAGGGGGAAAGGCGTAGACTGAAAGGTTTTTCCAGCTGAAGGACAGAGCATCCACTTTCCAAGCTTTTTTGTGATAAGTTCTTGTGCAAAATTTGCCCCACTGGTAGTTCTGGGGTGAGGCAAAAAGATCTATGTCTGGGCTCCCCCATTAGCGTGTCAACATGTTGAAAATCCGTGGTTCCAGTTTCCATTTGTGTGGGTCCATGAGATTTCTGCTTAGTTAGTCTGCCAGAACATTCAGCTTTCCTGGCAGGAACTGAACTTGTAGTTGTACTTGGTATCTCAAGGCCGCGTTCCACAATGCCATGGCTGGTCTGCAGAGAGGGTAGGACTGTGTACCCCCCTGCTTGTTTATGTATCACATAACCGTGGTGTTGCCAGTCTTTATCAGTAATTGTCCTGAATGAAGGTAGTCCTTGAAGGCTGTGAGAGCACTCTGTACAACTAGCATTTCTTTTTGATTGATATGAAGGTGCATTTGATTTGGCTCCATTTGCCCTGAATGCACTTCCCTGCCAGATGAGCCCCCCCATGCGTAGTCTGATGCGTCTGCAGTTAGGGTTTGGGCGGCAGAGGTGATGTGAATGGCAGTCCTTTGTTTTGGTGGCAGGAACTCTAGGCGCAGGCAAGGTATGATAGAAATCATTGTTTTCCAGGCTGTGACAGTGTTGACTCCATAAACTTTTTAAGTACCACTGAAGTTTCCTCATATGCAGTCTTGCATATGGAATTAGAAGAATGCAGGAGGCCATGAACCTCATGGCTTGCAGTATTTGCCTTGCAGATAGGGTTTTTGTGGCCACCTGTTTGAATTAAGTTACCAAATGAATTTGCTTTCCTGGCATAAGGAAAGCCATCTGGGCAGTTGTATTCAAGCTTGCACCCAGGAATGTAATTTTTTGCATGGGTACCAGTTGTGATTTCTTTTAGTTTATGGTGTACCCTAGACAAGTTAGAACTCTTTTTACAAATGCCAGATGTTTTAGAAGAATGGCCTGGTTTTCAGCATGAATTAGACAATCGTCCAGGTACAGATATATTTGAATATTTCTTTGCCTGCAAAATGCAATTACTGGAGCCAGGCACTTTGTGAATACCCTGGGCGCAGTAGACAAGCCAAAGGGCAGTGCAGAGAATTGATAATGCATGCAGCCTGCTTTGAAGTGTAGGTACCTTCTGCAAGATTCCCTGATTCCTCTTTTAAATCTAGAGTTGTCAACCAGGCATCCTTGCCTAGCATAGGAAGTAATTGGTGAAGAGTCAGCATCTTGAATTTTGGAATGTCCAGAAAGGTGTTTAGAGTTGACAGGTCCAGAATTGGAAGCCATGATTTGTCTTTTCTGGGTACCAGGAAAAGTCTGGAATAGAAACCTTGTCCCTTTTCCTCTTCTGGTACTAGTTGAATAGCACCCATGTTTAGGAGGGAAAGAACTTGTTTCTGAGCCTCTGCCCACTGACTTGGGGGCAAGTCTGACCATCCGTTTGGAGTTGGCAACTTGTGGAAATGAAACCTGTATCCATGGGACACTATTTAAAACCCATTTGTCCTGGGCTATAAGTTGCCAGTTTCTGGAACGAATAGCCAGTTTTCCCCCCAAAGGGGTGGCTAAGAGGTAAGTGCTTGGTAATTTTAAAGGGAAGTCACTAGAGACTGCTTACCATAGGGTGGTGCCTTGTTGTTTGCCGATTTGGAAGTTGAAGCACCCCATTACTTAGTTCTGAAAGTCCCTTGGGACTGAAACCTGGTGCTTTTGGAATGTCTGGGTTTGGCTGGAGTGACCCTGGAAGGAGCTGGAAAGGACCAGTTCTTAGTAGGCCAGTGCCTACTAAATCTAGGAGGTTGTACTTGTAAGAAATCTTTCACAGTTTGCATAGATTTAGCTTTATCTTCCATTCTTTCACAGTTTGCATAGATTTAGCTTCATCTTCCATCTTTTTTAGAACATCTTCAGCCTTACTGCCAAACAGGCAGGCCTGCTGTAAAGGATCATCCAAAAGTTTTGCTTTAACATGATCAGGCAGAGATTGCTCCTTAAGCCACGAATGCCTTCTAAGCACAGACCCAGTAACAGCAGTCCTGCAAAAGGCCTCTAAAGAAACAAAACCACATTGCAAAGTATGTTTGTCAACTTGTTCAGCTGAATGCAATAAGTCCTGTAAATCTTTATTCTCCACACAGTCAGAAATCATCATCATTTTCTGTTTAAGCAGTCCCATGATATGCTGTTGATATTTTAGCATATGGAATTGACAGTTTAAAGACCCGATTGCTAAAGTTGCAGAAGTATAAACCTTTTTACCCCATCTATCCAGCGCCCTGGAGTCTCTATCAGAATGGGTAGGATTTTTAGCAGTAGAAGGCTTAATGCCCTTGGGGCCCTGAGAAATGGTTTCAGGGTCTGCAACAAGATTTTTGAAAAGGAATTTGTGGGACTCAGGAACCCTGTAGTACTTGTCTGGTTTGCTAGGGGCTGGAGGCAAGGAATCAGGGGTCATACTGGATTCCCAAAACACATCAGCAATGTCTAGTACAGAAGGTAAAGCCAAAGGCCTATGCTGAGGAAGAAGGAAATCCCCAATCCTCTTTTTGGATTCACAGAAATCCGGACTTTCCCAGTGGAAATGCTCCCTTAAGGTATGTATAGTTTCCCCAAAAGAGAAATCCTCAGGTGGAGAAGCAAAGGGAATTGAATCCTCTGCATCAGAGTCCTCAAAAGTAGGTATGGACAAATCCAGATCATTAGAAGAGTCAGACGAAACAGAGTCCTGTTCAGAAGAATCATAGTCGAGTTCAATCCTAGGCCTCTTTGGGGGGGGGGGGGTTGACTACCCCTGATTAGAGCAATTAAATCTTCAGCCATTTTGATCATTTGTTTTTTAGGCATAGGGGCCTGAACATGTGGCCTGGTCATTGTTTTTTTTACACAGAGATCAAGATTTAGGCCTTAGTATTGAAGTTGGAGTCTGTTTAATATGCAAGTCTGTAGGCCTGAATACACCCTCAGAAGCCGGTGCCTGCTCAGCAGCTCTGGACACATCCAAGGTAGAGACATCTGCAGTTTCCATATGTGAAGCCGCGGCATACCTGACTCCGAATGGGTCTCAATAGAGGCCTGCGAATCAGAAGTAGCGAGTATCAGGGACTACTAAAGCACCTCACTGAGTACCGAGAAGTGTCGTCGGTAGTTTTGGACCTCAAGGCCTGTCTTTTTCTTTGCGTTTTTTCGGTATTCCGGTAGTCGGAAGGCTAACCAACGTCATTTCTGGATAATTAAACAGAGAACCGAAATATTTAGAAGCAAAAATGTACTGACGACAGAGTGTGCTGATAAAATAAAGCACAAAACAGACAGCAAGGTACGTTGTGGTCAGGGCCCAGGCAAGGAATACAGTACAAATGAAAATCCTTATGAGGTATTTACTTCCCACAAGTAATGCAATTATTAACTTTTACTAACTTCGGTAAGGAGCCAGAAAAAGTTTCTCCAATGGGGTACTTAGCTTTTAGTTGAAGACTTCGGTTCTGAAACTCGAAAACGAAAATTTCAGGAGCCAGCCGACTAACACTTGCGAACTGCTTCTGCTTCAGGCACCGCGCGGCAAGAAAGACTGATGTAATGGTGTCAGCTGCATGTTTTATACCCCTGACGACCTGACATCATGGAAGAAGGGACAGCAACCGACGCAGGACCCAAGACTTTCTTAATCAGGCCGACTGAGGGCAGCCTACCAGCAGATTACCGAAATGTAATGACTGCAACAGTGAAACACGAAGAAAATCTGCTACTTCAGATTCGCAGGCCTCTACTGAGACCCATTTGGAGTCCGGTATGCCATGAGATGCTTCAACTGTGGAACCTGCGGATGTCTCTACCTTGGATGGATCCGAAGCCGCTGTGCAGGCACCGGCTTCTGAGTGTGTATTCAGGCCTACTGACTTGCATATTAAACAGACGCCATCTTTTTCTTCAAGGCCTAAAACTCGATCCATGCCTAGGAAACTGACGTCCAGACTGCATGGTCAGGCCTTTATGCCTAAAAAACAAATGATAAGAATAGCTGAAGACCTTATTACTTTAATCAGAGGAAGCCAACCTTACCCCAATAAGAGACCTAGGACTGAATTTTCTATGATTCTTCTTATCAGGATACTGAAATTTCTGTTTCTTCTGATGGCCAGGATTTACCCTTATCTACCTATGAGGATTCTGATGCAGAGGACTCTATTCCCTCTGATTCCCCTCCAGAGGATTTCTCTTTTGGTGAAATCTTGCTTACTCTTAGAAAGCATTTTCACTGGAAAAGCCAGAACTACTCTGATTCTAAAAAAAGGCATAGGGATTTCTTACTCCTGTCCCAAAACAAGCCTTTAGCTATCCCCCCTGTACTGGACATTGCTGATGATACCTTTTTGGAATCTAGCTTGGCTCCTTCTCCTTACCTCCCGCTCCCAGAAAACCAGATAGCTATTACAGGGTTCCTGACTTTCACAAGTTCCTCTTTAAAAATCCAACTGTGGATCCTGAGACCATTTCACAGGGATCCAAGGGCATTAAGGCTACTACTGCCAAAAATCTTACCCCCTCTGATAGAGATTCCAAGGCGCTGGATAGATGGGGTAAGAAGGCATACACTTCTGTAACCTTCAAAAACACCAAACAAATACCCAATGGATATAAAACTGAACAAAAGACTACGACCAGCAGAGTACTTCCGAAGCGTTTTAATGAATATTCCACATGCTAAGAGCTTTCACCATCATTACATGGCTTCTTCAGAGTGAGTGGTAACAAATCAACAAACCCTTTTTATACACACAGCAAGGTTTGTAGATGCATCAATGATGGACCTTATGTTACTGTACGGGGATACAACAGGACTATTCCATGTCCAGGTAGAGTGAGTTCTAATATACGAAAGGTGGTTTATTTGGCTACGTGTACTAACTGTAGTGCATTCTACGTTGGCAAGACCATTCGAAGATTAAAAGACCGGGTAGGTTAACATCTTAGGGCTATTAAGAATCATGATTCTCACAATGCT
Organism: Protopterus annectens; assembly: GCF_019279795.1. NCBI lineage: Eukaryota > Metazoa > Chordata > Ceratodontiformes > Protopteridae > Protopterus > Protopterus annectens. Next base: position 1,392,078,081 of record NC_056743.1, read on the forward strand.
TTATAAACACATAGTACAGCGTGTACTAATTTTAAGAGATTTCTAATTTTTTGTCATTGATAGGGTGCTGTTCAATGAAAGAGGTGGGGATGAAAAATTAAAGGTGGAATTATTGGAATATAAATCGCAGATAATGTTGAATGCTTCAATGCCACCTGGATTGAATGATTTTATTTCCCTAAGACCTATTTTGAGACAAAGAGCAAATATTATCTAGGCACCTTAAGGGCACATATTATCATAACAGCATAGTTTTTTATATGTCATTTTATATATCTATTTGTACATTTGTGGGTTGGGGTTGTGTTTGTCTTGTGTATGTTGTTTTAAGATGAAGGTATTTTAAATTGGCAAATTGGATAATTGAACAGTTAATGTGTGTATAAAAAGGGTTTGTTGATTTGTTACCACTCACTCTGAAGAAGCCATGTAATGATGGTGAAAGCGCTTAGTGTGTGGAATATTCATTAAAACGCTTCGGAAGTACTCGGCTGGTCGCGGTCTTTTGTTGTTTTATCACTTCTGTAACCTTGGCCATTAGGGCCTTAAACTGCCTGTTTCATATGTTAAAGTATCAGCAGCATATTACTGGATTGCTTAAACAGAAAATTATGTTGATTCCTGACTGTGCTGAAATTAAGGATTTACAGGATTTAATGCATTCTGCTGAACAAGTTGGAAAACATAATTTGCAATGTGGTTTTGATTCACTTGAGGCATCTTGCAGGGCTGCTGTCACTGGATCTGTACTTAGAAGGCATGCTTGGCTTTAGGAGCAATCTTTGCCAGATCATGTTAAAGCTAAATTGCTGGATGATCCCTTAAACCAGGACAGCCTGTTTGGAAACAAAGCAGAAGTAGTACTTAAAAAGATGGAGGAAAAAGCTAAATCTATGCAAGCCTCCAAGATTTAGTAGGCATTGGCCCTCTAAGAATTGGGCCTTTCCTGCCTCTTCCAAGCCTTCTCAGTCCAAACCCAGAACCAGCAGAACACCCAGGCTTCAGTACCAAGGTACGCACAGGACTAAGCAGTGGGGGGCTCCCACTTCCAAACCAGGCAAAGTAGTAAGACTCCCCCCTATGGTAAACTGTCTCAATGTCTTAACTTTAAAACTTCCAAGCCCTTCTCAACTGACTGCTCCTTTAGGGGGAAAGATTGCTCTGCAGGGGAAAAACTGGGAGGACAAATGGGTTTTAAATATAGTTTCTAAAGGATACAGATTCCACTTCCACACTTTACCAACCCCAAACGGTTTGCCAAATCTACCCCCAAATCAGTGGGCAGAGGCTCAAAAGCAAGTTCTCTCTCTCTCTCTCTCTCAAGTATAAGGGCTAGTCAAACTGTCCCAGAAGAGGAAAGGGGACAAGGTTTCTACTCAAGACGTTTCCTGGTGCCCAGAAAAGACAACTCCAGGCATCCTATCCTGGATCTCTCTATCCTAAACACTTTTTTGGTGATCCCAAAATTCATGATGCTAACTCTTCACCAGTTGCTTCCTATGCTAGGCAAGGATGCCTGGTTGGCAACACTGGATTTAAAGGAAGCCTACCTGTACATCCCAATCAGGGAATCCTGCAGACGATCCCTATGCTTCAAAGCAGGCTACATGCACTATCAGTTCTCTGCACTGCCCTTTGGCTTATCTACTGCCCCCAGGGTATGCACAAAGTGCCTAGCTCCAGTCATTGCATTCTGCAGGCAAAGAAATATTCAAATATACCCATACCTGGACGACTGTCTAATTCAGGCAGAAAGCCAAGACATATTTTTGAATCACCTAGCACTTGTACAAAAGGTGCTAACCTCTCTGGGGTACACCATAAATGAAAAAAAAAAATCACATTGTACCCTGCCAACAAATTGTATTCCTGGGAGCAAGCTTGAAAACAACTTCCTAGAAGGCTTTCCTCACGCCAGAGAAGTTCATTTGACAGCTTACTTCAAACTAATGGCCGCAAAGACCCTGCTATCTGCAAGACAAATACTGCAAGCCTTGGAGTTCATGGCCTCCTGCATTCTCCCAATTCCATACGCAAGACTGCATATGAGGAAGCTACAGTGGTATCTAAAAAGCCTATGGTGTCAGCATTCTCAAGACCTAGAAACAATGATTCCTATCAAACCTTGCCTACAGTTAGAGTTCCTTTGGTAGGCAGAGGCCTGCCACCAAAACAAGGGAATGCCATTCACTCTACCCCCTGCCGCCCAAACCCGAACAACAGATGCATCAGACTATGCATGGGGGCTCACTTAGCAGGGAAGTGCATTCAGGACAATGGACATGCATATCAATCAAAAAGAAATGTTAGCTGTACAGAATGCTCTAACAACCTTCAAGGACCACATTCTTCCAGGACAATTAATGGTAAAGACAGACAACACCACTGTTATGTGGTACATAAACAAGCAGGGGGAAACCCACTCATACCCTCTCTGCAGACTAGCCATGGCTCTGCGGAACACAGTCTTGAGCCACCAAGTGCACCTACAGGTTCAATTCCTGCTAGGAAAGCTAAATACACTGGCAGACTAAGCAGAAATCTCATGGACCCACAGAGTGGAAACTGGAACCAAAGACATTCAACAAGCTGATAAACAAATGGGGGAGCCCAGATATAGACCCATTTGCCTCCCCCAGAACTACCAATTGGACAAATTCTGCACAAGGACTCCCCCCACAAACTTGGAAAGTGGATACCCTGTCTTTCACCTGGAAAAATCTATCACTTTATGCCTTCCTCCTCTGCCTATCCAAGGTACTACTAAAGATCAAACAGGACAAACCAAGGATGATACTGATTGCACCAGATTGTCCATGCAAACACTGGTACCCCCTCTTGCACAGTGTGTCACTACTGGCACCATGGCACCTGCCTCAGATGCCTACCCTGCTGTCCCAGCAGGAGGGCCAAATTCTGCACCCTCATCTTCAAACCCTGAGCCTGGCTAATTACCTGATCTCTCAGTTACCATCCCTCAGTAAACAAGTGTCGGATGTCATTCTGGAGGCAAGGAGGCCTAGTACTAGAAAATCTTGTGCTAAATATGGAAAGGATTCTGTTCCTGGAACCAAACTCAGGGGACTGGCACAGCAGCACTCAATTTACCTCAGATTCTTCAATATTTAACAGAGATGCTACACAAGGGCCTTTCCTTTTCATCCATCAAAATTCATGCCTCAGCCATTTCAGCTCATTACAACACGGAACCACTCCTCTTCTCTCATCCACTGCTCAAGCAGTTCCTCAAAGGGGCCAAAAACTTAAGACCACCCAGGAGAGCCCAAACTCCAGCCTGGGACCTTAACTTTGTATTGGAAAAACCCACTCTACCTCCTTTTGAGCCAGCTGCAAGTGCAGAATTGAAATTCCTTTCTTGGAAAACAGTGTTCCTTTTAGCCATCACTTCAGCAAGAAGGGTGTCTGAATTACAGGCCCTTATGGCAGTGGAGTCTTTCATCATATTTCATGCGGACAGGGTGTCCTTCAGGACCAATCCCTCCTTCATGCCCAAGGTAGTATCCAGTGTGGCTCTTAATCAGTTCATTCATTTGCCAACCTTCTTTTCTAATCCACAGAACAAAGGGGAACGTATACTGCACTCCTTAGATGTGCACAGACAACTTGGACAGGACTAAACCTCTCAAGAAATCTGAACAGCTGCTGGCGGCATTTGCTGCAGGGGCAGAGGGGAAGGCCATTTCAAAGCAAACCATTTCTAAATGGATAGGCCATTGCATTCATTTCTGCTATAAGCACAATGGAAAACCTATCCCACAGGGGATAAGATCATATTCAACCAGGGCTGCATCTACCTCTACAGCCTTTCTCAGAGGTGTCCCTACGAGGGACATCCTAGAAGAAGCTACCTGGAGTTCTGTACATACTTTCACCAAGCATTAACATTTGCCAATTTTCTCTAAAGCCAGAGATGGCTTTGTCACTGCAGTCTTGCAGGGCCTTATAGCTGGTCCTAATGCTATCTAATTTCCTCCTCCCATCCTTAGCTTTGGAAATCTACCCAAATGTGATGACTGCAACAGTGAAACACGAAGAACATACTACAGTTGTGTACACTTACCATAAACGTAGATGTTCCGAGTGTATTCACTGTTGCAGTCCTGTTTACCCTCCCTCCAGCCCCGTGACTTCTATTGGCTATACCTCTATTCTTGCTTACTATGTTTAAAGCTTTTTGATGTATTTGCTTTTTGTTGGAGGTGTAGCCTTGTATATATAATTGCTTCCCATTATGGGGGAACCGAACATCTGGGGCAAGAAAAACTGATGTAATGGCGTCGGCTGCATGCTTTATACCCCTGACTACCTGACGTCATGGAAGACGAGACATCAACTGAAGCAGAACCCAAGACTTTGATAATCAGGTTGACTGAGGGCTACTGCAAGCAGATAACCCTAATGTGATGACTGCAGCAGTGAATACAGTAACATCTACATTTATGGTAAGCGTACACAACTGTACCTTTTTTCCTGAGAAGCAGAGTCCAAATCCGATTGAAAGGTGGACTTAAGGCCCCTTTTCACTAACTTTTTCTCTCTGCCAGAACCCCGCTACTAAAACTGTGGCACATAGAACATACTTCTTGAAGGTGGACCTCACCTAAACAATAAACACAGATGGTGTGACCATCTGTGAAAGACATTTTCTGATTACATTTGGGACATTTCTTGAAGCCAGACTTCATCTTTTCAGACATGTTAATCCACTAGACAATGTCAATAAACAACTGAATAATCACAATCCAATCCAAAATATTATTCAGAGCTAAACTTGCCTATCACAATCTGTATTTAAACAAAGTTATTTCTAAAGAAAATAAATCCTAACTTTGGCTATGAAATAAAGTAATTAAGCCTGACCAGCTAAGAGAAAAGGTTACTTAACTATTTCAGCAATCTGTGCTGTCGATAAAGAAAATAAAGCCCGACTTCAGCTATAAAACAAAGTAATTAAGCCTAACCGGCTAAAGTAAAGAGGCTAAAGCCTAAACTTGGCTATGATGGGATCGGGTACAAAGATGCCTAAGCAGGCAAAAAAACGACCCAATGCCAATAACAGAAATAGTTTCCACTAACTTCCTTTGTAAATTTCTCACAAAAACAGGGAAAGTAAAGAAAATACCAGCCTAACTTTGGCTACGGGGAAAAAGTCTTCTCAACAGAAGATGAAGAAGACACCAATAAGAAAACTTCTTAACTGACAACAAAAACAGCCTGAGCTAAAGGAACACACTCAAGCTGTTGCAGCAGCAAACTAGATCTGAGGGAAGTAGAGGAGCATCATGGAATAGGGTTTCGACCTAGAGCTTTGCAATTTGGCCGACTCAGAGCCGAGGGATCGGCTCCGAACTCATCAGTAAGAACGAAGGCGAGATTGAACAACTGCATATCTTATTTTATGTGGTCAAGAGGCAGGTCGAAGAAGTTGCAATCTTGATGCCAAATGCCACAGTTGTTGATGGAAAGAGTTCAATCTGGCAAATTCAGTTTCACAAAAAAATCCTCATTGCTCACTACTTTAAGTACTCCATTTGGCAGGTACAGATTTTTGAGAATGCCATTTCGGATAAATTTTGCATGTGAAGTTTTTCAACATGCAATGGAACAACTTTTTTCTGGATATCCTTGTGTTATTATAGTACACAACATACTAGTAGGAGGTTGTGGTGAAGCAGAGCATAAGAGAAACCTCAGAAAATTTCTGGAAAGAGCATGCCAGGTGAATCTTAAGCTCAATCCACAGAAATACAAATTCAGGCTACAAGAGGTTACTTATGTTGGTCATTTATTTACAAGTTCAGGCATTCTCGAGATGTCAGCTCCATACAATGCTCAAGCTCTGCAATATTTTCTTGGCATGGTCAACTACCCAGGCAAGTTTATTCCAGACTTGAGACAACTTTCAGCACTGCTTACCGAGCCGACACGTAAAGATGTAGCATGGTCTTGGATAGAGCAACACCAGAGAGCATTTGATGGCCTGAAACAGAGAACAGCTAGTCCACCAACTCTCAGATACAATGATGTTCACAAGCCAGTAACACTTTCCTGTGTGATTCAAAATTTGGTCTCGTTGCAGTCATTCTACAAGATCCTCAACCTGTTGCCTATGCATTGACAACTCTTAACCAAACTGAAATGCAGTATGCCCAAATTGAGAAAGGGGTTTTGGCAATTGTGCTTGCGTGTTCGAATTTCCATGATTATGTTTATGGTAGACCTATCCAGATCAAAACAGACCACCAACCTCTAGTCACTATCTTGAGAAAGCCTATGCATTCAGCTCCAGCCAGACTGCAACGTATGATGCTGAGATTGTAATCTCGTCTACAAGGGGGGCAAAATTCTTTATCTTGCCGATACATTATCCAGATCTCCCAGAAACACCACTGAACAGCATGCGAATGACAATCTTGATATGAAGTCATGGAAGTGAGAAAGTTTTCTTCCACCCATCTTGATGAATGGAGAGATCATACAGCCACAGATCCAGTTTTACAAAGGCTCAACCACTTTATCAAAGTTGACTGTCAAAGCAATCTTGTTTACCTCAAGAAGTGCAACCTTATTTTCAATACAGAGATGACATTTTGTCCGACAATGGTATCATTACGAAAGGTCCTAAAGTGATTGTTCCAAAGTCCTTGCAACAGGAGTACATTACTATCTTGCATCATGGTCACCCAGGAACAGACTCTACCAAAAGATGGGCTAGAGGGCTAGTATTTTGGCCTATGTCACAAGACATGGAGAGAGCAGTTTTATCTTGCTCCATGTGTAACAGTACTAAGCCTTATCAACAGAGGGAACAACTTTTAGCTAAACCAGATACCGGAACTACCTTGGTCGAGAGCAGTCACGGACATTTTCGAGTGGAATGGTCAACATTATTTGGTGTTAGACTCTTATGCCAACTGGTTCGATAATGACCTACTTCCTGACCTAGTGTCCAGTGCTGTCATTGCTAAGATGAAGTGTCATTTTGCAGTACATGATAGTCCGCACAAAGTTATTTCTGACAATGGCACATAGTTTACAAAATTTTCTGAAGAATGAAACTTTTACTCATGTCATGCGCAGTCCCGAGTACCCCCAGTCAAATGGTTTGGCAGAACGTGCAGATCAAAATGCAAATCAGTTACTAGAGAAGTCAAAAACAGATAATAGTGATGTCTTCTGGAATCACCTGAATCTTAGAAACATTCCTCATGATAAACATCTTGGTTCACCTGCCCAGACACTTCTGTCAAGACAAACCAGAGCCACACTACCCATCAGTAGTCAACAGTTAGTTCCATGCATCAAGAAGAAAAGGTCAGTGAAAGCCAATCTGTTGAAGCATTTAACCCAGAAGTCCTATTATAAAACCAGCAAAAGTACAGTTTTGTACCTACCATAAATGTAGATGTCCGATAGGTATGCATCTGCAGTCATAACATATGGGTTGTCCTGCCTCAGGCAGCCCTTCGGTCGGCCGGATTCCAAAGTCTGGGTCTGGCCCCGACTGATGTCGCACTTTCCCCGACGTCAGAGCTTCTGGGGTATAAAGGCATCAGCCGACGCCATTTTCCTCAGTGTTTCTTGCCCCAGATGCCAGGTGCCCTCTAGGAAGGCTAAATTTGGATAAATGCTGAAAAGTTCCAAACAGTAGCAAATCATACACATATATATACAAACAAACAAATACACCATAATAGATTCCCCCTGCTAGCTGAAAGAGGGGTAAACACCCTAGGAATACCACAGAGGGGGAGGAGGGTGGGTAATCCTGACTGCAGATGCATACCTATCGGACATCTACATTTATGGTAGGTACAAAACTGTACTATGTCCTTCAAGGATGCATCTGCAGTCATAGCATATGGGTAGAATACCATAGCCAAACTGGGGGAGGAGGTACTAAGAGAAGGATGGTGTAGTTAAGATCCCCTGCAGAACTGCAGTTGCAAAACCTGCTTGGGATCTGGAGTATAAGGGTAGATTGTAATGCTTGGCAAATGTATGCACGGAGCTCCAAGTAGCAGCTTCTAAAATGTCATGGTAGCCACCCCTCGTAGGAAAGCTGTAGTGGTGGCTGTGGCCCTTGTGGAATGAGGCCTGATATTTTCAGGAGCTGCCTTTCCATGAAAGGAGTAGCAAAAACGAATGCAATTTCCTATCCATTTTGAAATTGTCTGTTTGGAAATTGCTCTTCCTTGCACCCCAGTTGCATATGCTACAAAAAGTTGGTCAGTTTTTCTGTTGGTTTTAGTTCTGTCCAGATAGTAGCGTAATTGTCTGTGTATATCCAAGGTGTGCAAAAGTTTTTCTCCTTTGTTCTGTGGGTTAGGGAAGAAAGTTGGCAAATTAATAGCTTGGTTCAAGGATACCCTGGAAACCACCTTTGGCATGAAAGTAGGATTGGTTCTCAGTGACACTCTGTCCTGGTGGAAAATAAGAAAAGGCTGCACTGCCATTAATGCCTGTAACTCGGATACTCTTCTTGCTGAAGTGATTGCCAGAAGAAAAGCAGTTTTCCAAGATAAAAACTGTAGGTCTGCTGATGCTGCTGGTTCAAAAGGAGGTAGTGTCAGTTTTTCCAGCACAAAATTGAGATCCCATGCAGGTAGAGGGGGTCTCCTTGGAGGTTTAACATTTTTGATCCCTCTCAAAAATTGCCTAAGCAGAGGGTGAGAGAAGATTGGTGGATCCAGATTGTATTCTGCTGAAATTGCTGAAGCATGAATCTTAATGGAAGAATAAGACAGGCCATTGTGGAACAATTCTGCTAAGTACTCTAGGATGTGTGCTAGGTTTGCCACTGTGACATCTGTGCCCTTTGATGTGCTCCAAATGAGAAATCTCTTCCATTTAGCTGAGTATGTCTTCCTTGTGGAAGGTCTGCGAGCCTCCAGGATAATGTCCTTCACCCTCTGAGATAAAACTGTTTGGTTTTAAGAAATTTTCCAGGCAGTTAGTTGCAATGTTTTCAAGTTTGGATGTAGGGTCTTGAAATTGTTCTGCGTTAGAAGAGGCCATAGGGGAAGAGGCCATGAGTTCGCCTGAGACATGTTTCTCAGCAGCGGATACCAGTGTTGTCTTGGCCAGTCCGGAGCTATTAGTATCACCTTTGGCTGTTCCTCCCTGATCTTCAGTAGAACCTTGTACATCAATGGGAGAGGTGGAAAGGCATATACTGTTAGGGCATTCCAGCTGAAAGAGAGAGAGTCCACCCTCCAGGCTTGTGGGTGGTATGTCCTTGAGCAGAATTTCTTCAGTTGGTGGTCGAGTGGGGAGGCGAACAGATCTATCTCTGGCATTCCCCATTTTTTGTTATGAGTTTGAAGATGTCTGGATGCAGCATCCATTCGTGTGCATCCGTGGTAGTTCTGCTTAAGCTGTCTGCTAGTGAATTTTCTTTTCCTGGTGCAATTTGGCCTGCAGCTGGATATTGAGATTCAGGCATAAGTTCCACAGATTCATTGCCATCCGGCATAGAGGGTAGGAATGTGTCCCTCCTTGTTTGTTTATGTACCACATGACCGTGGTGTTGTCTGTCCTTATTAACAGATGTCCTTGCTGGAGGAATGGTTTGAATGCCTCGATTGCATGCCTTACTGCCAGCATTTCATTTTGGTTTATGTGCATGCTTAGCTGCCCTTGAGGCCATAGGCCTTGGATGCATTTGTCCTCCATGTGTGCTCCCCATCCTTGGTCTGAGGCATCCGTGGTGATGGTCTGCCTTGTTTTTGGTTTGGTGAAAGGCAGCCCTCTGTTGGACTGGCAGGCCTGAGCCCACCACAAGAATTCCTTTTGAAGGCATGGAATGATTGGTATCATGGTTTCTAGACTGTGACTGTGTTGAGACCATACATTCCTTAGGTACCATTGCAATTTTCTCATATGCAGCCTGGCATGTGGAATCAAGATTATGCAGGATGCCATGTAACCCAGGGCCTGCAGGACTTTCCTTGCAGTAAGCTGAGTTTGTCTTGTCAAAATCATGAAATAATCTGGAAGTTGGTTTTGTTTTTCTTCTGTGAGAAAAGCCATCTGAGTGATTGTGTCCAGATCCGCACCCAAAAAGGTTATCCTTTGGGATGGCACTAGTCTTGACTTTTGTATGTTGACTGTGTATCCCAAGGCCTGTAGCAGGTGTATGACATAGGCCAAGTCCTTTAACAATTTTTTCTTGTTGTCCGCTTGTATTAGGCAGTCGTCCAGGTATGGATAAATTTGAATTCCCTGAAGTCTGCAATGTGCAATTACTGTTGCCAGGCATTTCGTGAATACTCTGGGCGCAGTAGATAAGCCAAAGGGCAATGCTGAGAATTGATAATGCTCTGATCTTGCAAGAAATCTGAGGTGTCTTCTGCAATCTGGTCGGATAGGGACGTGCAGGAATGCCTCCTTGAGATCTAGAGTCACCAGCCAAGACTCCTTGCCCAGCATGGGAAGAAGTTGCTGTAGTGTCAGCATTTTGAATTTTGGCACAATGAGATAAGTGTTGAGCGCGGACAGGTCGAGAATAGGCCTCCATTGGTTTTCTTTTCTTGGTACCAGGAACAGTCTGGAGTAAAATCCCTGGCCTTGTTCCATAGATGGTACCCTTTCTATAGCTTTCATCTGAAGTAAATTGCTGATTTGTCTTAAAGCCTCTGCCTTCTGGTTTGGTGGTAGGTTTGGCATTCCGTTCCTTTTTGGCAAAGTGTGGAAGTAAAACCTGTATCCTTCGTCTATTGTTTGCAATGTCCATGTATCCCTCGTAATGCAATGCCAGTTTTTTGAGAATAAAGCCAGCTTTCCGCCCAAGGGAGCTTCCAGTTGATCCCTGGTAGGTGGAATCAGAGTCAAGTCATTGGGTCTGTCCTGTGGTAGTGGTTGCAGTTGTAGCTGTGGCACCACTCCTCTGGTTGGCAGGCTGCCACTGACGGCCCCTGTAGGCACCCTTTGATTGACCTCTGCCTCTAGGGCGTCTGTTCCTGCCCCTCTGTGCTCTGGAGGTGTCTGGTAAGGACCAATTTTTTGTAGGCCAGTTTCTGCTGAACCTCGGAGGTTGGACCTGCAAGAATTCCTTTACTGTTTGCACAGATTTTGCTTTTTCTTCCACCTTCTTTAGAATCTCCTGTGCAGGGGAGCCAAATAAATTTTGTTTCTCCATCGGAGCATCGAGGAGTTTAGCCTTGACATGGTCTGGCAAAGATTGCTCCTTCAGCCAGGCATGCCTAATTACTGCCCCAGTCATAGCTGATCTAAATGAAGCCTCCAGTGCATCATAGCAACATTTTAAGAAATGATTACTGACCTGCTGAGAGTTGTGTACCAAATCCTGAAGGGATTTACGGTCTAAAGGTTCAGGAGAAGAAAGCTCCTTATTCAGCTGATCTAACAAAAATTCTTGGTACTGTATCATACGGAATTGACAGTTTAATGCCCTGGCAGAAAGAGTAGCAGATGTATAAACCTTTTTTCCCCATCTCTCTAATGCTCTAGACTCTCTTTCAGAGGGTAGGGATTTTGGCAGTAGCAGCTGCAACCCCTTTAGGGCCCTGAGAAATAGTTTCTGGGTCTGCAGCATGGGCTTTATACAGGTGGAAGTGAGAATCCGGGACCCTGTAATATCTGTCAGGTTTGGCAGGAGGAAGAGAATCAGGTGCAGTACTGACATCATTGTACACATCATCAATTACAGTTAGAACAGGAGGTATGGCTAAGGGCCTATGCTGGGGCAAATGCAAAAAGGTCCTTAATCTTTTTCTAGAATCAGAGAAATCCTGACCCTGCCATTGAAAGTGCTCCCTCATGGAGTGTAAAGTCTCCCCAAAGGAAAATTCTTCAGGTGGGGAGGCCGAAGGAATGGAATCTTCTGCATCTGAATCCTCATAAGGAGTAGGCCCTTCCTGATGGTCTGACAAATCAGATCCATCCGTGGAGTAATCTGAGGAGAGAGGTTCAGAGGGATCAGTCCTGGGCCTTTTGTCTGGAGGAGGTTGGGAGGCCCTGTCTGGGTGAGGTTGGGAACCCCTGATTAAGGATATAAGGTCCTCTGCAAGACTGAGAATCTGAGAACTAGAGGAAGGCCTCTGGGAAGTAGATTTGGCAGGCAAAGTTTTTGAAAGTTTGGCAGCATTAGCCCTGGAGAAGGCCTTAATGGACATAGAAGCTGGGGGCCTAGCTGCCCCACGTGCAGGAGTAGAAATGTCCAAAGGAATGGTGTCGGATAATTCTTGAGCACTAGCTTCGGTAGGGAGTTCTGAAGCGGTCTCAGCCGGGGCCTCTCTGGCCTCGGTGGTCGGAGGTAAGGATTCGGTAGTAGTAATAACCATGGACTCGGTTTCAGCCGAAACCAAGACACTCGCTGTAGGCCTAGCCGTGGTTTCAGCCGAAACCGCGGGCCGTGAGTGTCGGTCCTTTTCCTTGCGTTTTTTGACCATATGCGGTCGGAGTCTCCGACGGCATTTTATAAGCAAAAGCGGTACCAAAAATTCCTCTGCAAACTCCGACCCGGCGCCTAAGAGTCCGTCGGTTGAAGGAGGCACAGGCTAAACAAGCTGATACGTCGTGGTCTGGGCCTAAGCAAGGAAGGCAGTAAGAATGGAAATCCTTATGAGGTATTTGTTTCCCACAAGTTAAACAATTATTGACTTTGTCTGACATCGGCTGAAGCAAGAAAGAGTCCCCAACGGGGTACTTAGCTTTTCAAGTCTTCGTAGCTGAAATCTGGATCTGACCGACCGGCACTTGCGAACAGCTTCTGCTTGGGCACCGGCAAGAAAGACGGAGGAAAATGGCGTCGGCTGATGCCTTTATACCCCAGAAGCTCTGACGTCGGGGAAAGTGCGACATCAGCCGGCCGACTGAAGGGCTGCCTGAGGCAGGACAACCCATATGTTATGACTGCAGATGCATCCTTGAAGGACATCTGCTCAATCCATTATGAGAAGGAAAAGTGGTAAGGATGCAAACATCCAAAGGTTATGATCGGATTGGTGTCATAAAGAGAATTTGCCCAGAGCTGAGACTCTACATTACGGAATCACAAGGAGCAGAGTTTAAGTGGAATCGGAACCATACGAGACCGGTGTCCAAGCCTATACCACAGCACACAGCCTGTGAGAAAGGCGCTTTATCTCAGAGTGAGTCGTCCAGTGTTCCATTTCCTGAGGAAATTCCAGAGAATATTCCCATTCCTGTGAAGAATCCAGAAGCTCCTGATACGAGGTGTGCACCAAAGACTGCCCCTGTTGCTAAATTTAGTCCAGATTGTTATGTTACGAAATATGGTCATATCTCTAAACCCTGTAAAATGCAAGGCAACTTGGACAGGAACATTGTGATTTGTTTCTAATATCTACAGTAATGCATGTCTAACTCTGATATTGTTTTCATCAAGGGCAATTTTTTTAAGAGGGAGGATGTAGATCAATGTGTGTGTATTTGGTTTCCTAATATCCCCCCAAATAAGCA
>NC_056743.1:1392092047-1392224547 GCF_019279795.1 Protopterus annectens
CAGTTTTGCCAAGCAATTTAGTATGTGAGAATTTCAATTTTGATGTTTGATGACACAATATTAAAAAGGGGTTTCTGAGCGGAGAGGTGCCTTGGGGTAAAAAAGTTGGGTTTACTTTTTTGAGGTCAAGAAAAGCAGGGAGTCAGTTAACCTCGCTTCAACAGATAAACATTCTTGAGCAATTTTAAGTCGTCAAGGATACAGGCACTACATATGAAGGTGGAGTGGTCTACATACTGAACTATCTTGGCTGATTTGGAGCCTTCTGGGAGACTATTAATGAAGATGATGAAAGTACAGGACTAAAATGGACCCTTGGGGAAGCTTGTGGAAACAAAGAAAAGGAGGGAAATCTGTGCCATTTTACACCTTGGGATCGGTTAGCAAGGCAGTTGTGAAACCAGGCAGTAGAGGATTCATCAAAGCCTAATATTGAGAGCGTTTGTATCAGGATGGGGTGGAACATTGTGTTGAAGGCTTTGGAGAGGTGGAGAAATATAGCAGATTCTATGTTGCCTTCATTCCTGAGTGATGTAATAGCATTAGTGAAATGTAGGAAGGCAGATGTAGCACTTTGATGAGGGAGGAATTCATGTTGGTAGGGGAGAGGAGGTTATTTTGGGCGAGGTCTAGGGAGAGCAGAGAATTTATTTTATTTATTTTTATTTTAAGTTTGTTGACTGGGCTAGTCTAACTGTATATATGTTCATTTTCAGTAGAGGCCCAGGGAGATGAGCTCGGAGGAAGTAAAAGTATAATCAGATTATACAAAGATAAATTTGTATGTTACACATTTCAAGAGAAATAAAAAAAAAAAAGCAGGGAGTAATCACAGTGGTCATTTGTTCATAGAATAGTGCTAAAAATACAAATATACTTAACACAAAGCAAATGTAGTAGCAATGCAAATGTAGTTGCAATACAGCATATAAAAAGATAGCAGCTGAGTAAGATAATATGCTGGTAGCAGGTTGACAGAGAAGGAAAAGAAAATGTAGGTGTTGTAGTAATCAGTATAAAAGTTGATAACTAGTCTGCTTAAAGAAATTAAGAGGATGTAAGTAAAAAATAAATTTAGAAAGGTCAAGGTCAGTTTGTCAAAAAAAGGTACAAGAATAATTGAGAAGAAGAGAGTAGGTAGATCCAAATAAGAAAGGTGGTAGATCAGTCAGGTTTGGTACAGGGGCACAACCAGTGTGTTCTGAGAAAAAGTTTGTTTTTACAGAATATAGAGGGAATTGAGAATGAATGCATTTTTCAAGAATTTTAGATGAGGATAACAGGCTGGTAATAGGGTACAAATGACCAAGTTCTGTGCAGCTTCCACCTTTCTGTAATGGTAGGATAGATTTTTTTCATAACATTAGCACATATGATTTTGTAAGAGCAATTTATGAGTATGGACAATGGTAAGTATGGCCTCGGCTGCTATTTTTAGATATTTGGTGGGGAGATTGTCAGGTGCAAGGGTGGTGGGTTTTAGTTTTTAAAGAAGTTAACAGCAGCAGTAAGAACTTGTTGCACTGAAAAGGAGAGACGTTACAGGTGTTTCTAGGGCTGAAAGGACAAGTAGGAGCAGGACGTTTAATTTGGGACAAATTAATTTACAAAATGGATATTAAAGAGAGTGGCAATGTCTTCTGTATTGTTGTATAATGAGGGTTCTGGTTGAGTGTACAGCCAGGTCTATGTTATTATATCATTGAACCCCACACACACACACACACACACACACACACACACACACACACACACACCACCACTAATTATATATACCAACTCAAATCGCACCACAGTGGGAAAAGGGCAAACTTCCTTATCCCTGCCATAACGATCTCAGTCAGAATGGTTTGACTAATGGCATTTCCTATGAAATGCCGTTCAACAATGTGGCTGTTCAATGAAATGATAAGGACCCGGCACAGCCTGGTTTGGAGACTGTTTATGTTCTGCAGTGTTGTTAGATTGTTAACAGCATTATCTGTGGGGAGACTGTCCTCTGCACGGTTGGGTGGGCGTTCGAAAGACATGCGTAAATGGGCGTGCCTTCATTGATGGTTGAATGTCGAACTGGCACCTCGGTGTTCATCAAAATCTACTGCCAATCATTAGCGGACCTGAGTTCCGCTGTGGTGACCCCTAGCCGGGAAAAGCCGAAATACATCATCATCCGTGGGGAGATGCTTTAGAGCAGTATTTCTGAAACTGTGGTCCGTACGATCAACTCAAGGGGTCTGTGAGCTCACTTGCACCCACCTGGCTTTCGGGCATCATTCATGACCCGACCCTGTGGAGAAAGTAAAGTTGCTCCGCTCATCCACAATTTATTTAAAAAAATAAATAAATAAAGAAACATCCCTGTTTACAGCTAAGCAGTGGCTAAGCAGCTGCTTGCCCTTAGTTTTTAAAGAAGGGACAACTTCCGTGTTTGCGGCTGATGCTGAGCAGCTGCTCACTTGCCCTGTGTTTTCTGCCAGCAGTTAGAACTTGGAGGGAAATTTAAACAACTGTTCTGTTCCCTCCAAGTAAGACCGGTCCCATATTTATGTTGGTCACTGTATGGGTACGGATCTGCTCTCCCCCTTTTGCCAGTAAATAGAAATTAATTCAGAGCTGATGATCGATCCGGATGATCTTGTTGACAGAACTTGACGGGGTTTTTTTTTTTTTTTAATAATCAAAGCTTTAATAAGAAGTGGTGCCTGGGTGCAGCTGTCAGTTGACCCGATATTCGCAGTGTGCGCCAGATTTTTGCCTTATTTGGTCTGTTTTGGTCTGTTTCGCATAAAATGGGGCTTATCTGGCAAATCAGAGAGGACTGAAGAAAATAATGACATACTTTTGAGCTTTAGATATTACACGTTTCAGAAAATTTGGATCAATTCAAAACTTGTTCTATCAACTTTCTAAGTTTATTAGAGCAATATTTAAAATGTATCCTTAGCTTTGGCCCTTTGTTTCCCATATTATGAAAGGGTTTGTCCATATTTCGTGCAATGAAGAGGTTGAGAGGTATTGTGTGTGTAAGATGGAGGCAGGTGTGTGTGTGTGTGTGTGTGTGTGTGTGTGTGTGTGTGTGTGTGTGTGTGTGTGTGTGTGTGTGTGTGTGTGTGTGTGTGTGTGTGTGTGTGTGTCTAACAGGTAGGCAGCATACCCTTGAGCTGTCCAGGTTTTTGCACAATGTCCATATTTTGCCTCATATTTTCAGTCTGTTTCTAATAAAATTGTGTTTTTCTGGAAAATTTCTGGCAAATTATTGATGAGTGAAGTCAGAAAATAATGGCAGACATTTGAGCATCAGACTTCATAGCCTTCAGACAATTTGTACTAACACAAAACCTCTTGCTCTATTAACTTTCTAAGTTTACAAGACCAAAAATGAAAATGTGTCCTTAGTTTTGGCTCTCTGTCCCCACATTATGGCAGGTGCATTTTTCAAGAAATTTAGTTTCAAGTGCATTTTCAAGGAATTGTGAACTTCAAGGGAAGAAAAGTTTACTACTGCTCATGCAAAGTCTGTTTACAATGTGCAACAGATTTGTTTAGCTAGTTAGCAAATAGTATCAATGTTGTGGTGCAGTCTTTTAAAGCTGTGTTAGTAGTACAACAGGTAGCATGCTTGCATTTTACTGCAGAATGCTGTGGGTTCTACTCCCGCAGCATACTGATGGATTGTTGATACTGTTCTGCGGGTGGCCACGGTGGTGCAGCGGTTAGCATTGCCACCTCACAGCAAGAGGTTCTCCAGTTTGATCCTCGGCTGGGGTGCCTTCTGTGCATAGTCTGCATGTCCTCCCTGTGGTTGCATGTGTTTCCTCCGGGTGCTCCGGTTTCCTCCCACATCTCAAAGACATGCTGTAGGTAGATTGGATACTCTAAATTGGCCCTAGGTGCGAGTGCATGCGTGTGTGTGCCTTCTGTGGACGGTTGGGCACCGGGCTGGCAACTCAACACCGTAAAACTCCACTGCCAATCATGAGCGGACAGGTGATCCACTGTGGCGACCCCTAACCAGGAAAAAGACGAAAGAAGAAGTTGATACTGTTCTGCAATTTTAGGGGGTGGGTACTGAAGTCCTGAATACGTCCTCTTTTGGATGAGATGCCTAATAACTATGAGCCTGTTTTCAGTTTGCCATCCATGCAATATTACCAGCTTAAAAGCATTTTTTTTTTTATGTAGGCAATTTATTCTTCAAGGATAGCAGGCACTGAATTTGTAGATGAAACACTGAAATAAAGTTGTTTGCTAGCAGCAACCTTTTCATTAGTTACAGATCTCTTTAAGGTGGAATTACTCAGATGACTTATTTCTGCAGAGATTGTGCATATTGACTGATATTGGTGGATTGTAATGACAGAAGTTTGAGTGGCCCTTTACTATCGAAATGTTCTCAACTGGGCGGTTTTGTCATTACTGGTTCATATGTTTTTTTTTTTTCACTGCTTACTAGAAAAATGTGTAGCACTATACATTTAAAACATGTACTACCAAGTGGTGCTGTATTATACAAGGGATATAATTTAATTATTGTGTATTAAAATTTGCTGCGGTGGTGGTGCTGCTGTAGCGTTGTCTCCTCACAGTAAGACGCTGTCCGGTTCGACTCAGATCGTCTTCTGCGTGGAGACATGCGTGAATGGGCGTACCTTCGTTGAAGGTTGTGCGTCAAGACTGGCAACTCGGTACGTAAAAATCAACTGCCAATCATTAGTGGACCGGAGTTCCACTGTAGCGACCGCTAACCGGGAAAAGCCGAAAGTCACAACATTGTGTATTAAATTTAATTATACAATCAGGAAGGTGAATCAAAGAACTTTTGCATGCTCCTAAAAGTGTTCACAAGGAACCTATGCTTTGAAAACACCCCAAAGGTAAACTTAATCCACCACTGGCCGGATGCATTTTCTTTGAATGTGGGTTTCAATGCTGTTTCAGTGAATGCGAGTTTCAAGAGGCAGAAAAGTTGTAATGTTAAGTCTGTTTTCATTGCGACTATATTGCTTTGTTTTTGTTTAGCTTTAGCAAATGTCCAGTGTTTGTGCTACAAAATTTGAAATACAAATTTTAAATCAACTCCAAACATCTGTAACCATTGTAGAAGTAGAGCAGAAAACAGTATGCACACTGAGAATTGTGAACAGTGTTTATGACAACTGGGGAGAGTTAGCCAAGTAATGGGACACCGAAATGGCTGTGTGGTGGTGGTGGTGGGGGCTGACTGGGGGGTTTGGGGGTTGATCCAAACATAACATGTGTGTACCGCCGCCAATAGGGGTCTGTCAAAAATTTTTCCTTTAGAAAAGGGGTCCTCCAGCTTGCAAAGTTTCAGAACCACTGCTTTAGATGTTGCCGGTTAAGTGTTTTAGATTGTGCTAAATGTGCCTTTTTGGAAGTGGGAGAGATTTTGTACTTCACTGAAGTGGTGGGGTTTGGAGGGGTAGGAAGTTGAGCTCTGACATTAAAGGAAGGGACGTGTTCATTTTGCACATTAGAGAGCCACAGGAGAATATGTTGTTAGTGGAGGACAGGAGTACCCAGTCAGTTACTGACCCTTTGACAGTATTTTTTATGCAACAGGTGGGTGAGGCCAGAGAGATTTATGGCATTATGAGGTTAACGGGTATATATTAGAAAACAGCGGTCTACATTTTTTTTTTTTTTTGTGCTTTAGAGAGTTAGAATTTTTAAGTTATAGAAATTAATTAACGAGGGGGGTATAGTGAGGCGGTTATTGTGGGTTGCTTTAGAAACATGTTTGTGGTGTTAAGAGTGCAGTGTTGTCAATGGAATATTTGAGGAAGAATACGGTTTGGATGGATGTCATTGAGAAGGGAAGAAGTAGGTTAGGAATGAGAGAGCTATGAGGAGAGGTAAGTCTAGAAAGGCCACAGTTGGATGAAAGTGACCAGATGGGTACTGGAGCATTGGTTTTGTAAGTGTACTTATAGAAATTTAAATTTAGAATGTGTGGGGGTGGATGGGATTTTGGGATAGGGCAGGGGACTTAGAGCAGATTCCACTCAACAGAAGGGAAAGGCAACAAAATCAAAATAGCCTTGGAACAGACAGAGGTGCTTGAACTCGGCTATTTTCCAAGTGTATCTCCAGTTATTTAACTACTGTCCTGTCCGCTCATGATTGGCAGTGGAGTTTTACGGTATCGAGTTGCCAGCCCGGCGCCCAACTAACTTAAAATTAAATCTATGGTAAAGTGCTTTTTGACATTATTTGGTCTTATAATGTTTTTCTTAAAGTAGATGCTTTGTATCTTTATTCAAATAAATTAATACTGTTTTGGAACTTTTCTCCCTGGGCCTCTACTGAAAATGGACATATATCCAGCTAGACTAGCCCGGTCAACAAATGTAAAATAAATAAAAAATAAATAAATAAAATACTTGTCCATACTCAAATAATAGAGAGTTGTCTTACTTCAGAGCAGTGAGAATTACAATTGTCTATTCAGCGATTTTTCTAGTAAGAGGGGAGTTGGGGTGGAACTTATAAAAGTAAATGGGAGTGAGTTAATTAAACACACACAGATATCTCAGCTATGTAAATGACAAATACTGAAATATACTGCATCATTTCTAAAAACCTCAGTAATTCCTGTTTCTGTTCTGGTGCTGACATCTTTACAAAGCCAGTATTTTTTTTCTACATCATTAAGACTCGCATTTCAGGACAGACACTCTGATTCTACATTTAATTTGAAATGATGTATTGACTGATACAATTACCAAATAAGTTTTCTTGTAAAATGCCCACATTAACAGATGCATTGGGTTTAAATCTTCCAAGCCTTCAGTTAGTATGACAACAGTTCTCTAGAAATGCCCCAGTGATAAATAAATATTAACAAGAGATAAAGAACCTGTGCCCTTCTAGTGGTATATTAAATTACACATTTTGAAGCCTGCTTCACCCAACTTTCATTACTTTGACAAAAGTTCTGATATCACTTCAGCTGTAAGTAATGCTTGTAAACAATGCAGAACGCTCTCTTAGTATATTCAAATTCTGTACACAAACACAAATGTAACAATGTTAAAATCTAAGATTTGTAAAGTATGAGCCCTTGTGCAATGAGATTAAATGTGCAAATCAGAATATGAAGTCTGAGACTGCCATATCTTAAGGAGTATTTAGTCTCTCCCAAGGTACTGTAATATCACAATTAGTATATAAATGTAAACAGTACAGCAGGTGCAAGATGCTTGCCCACTCGGCAAAAAAAAAACTTGAAAGTGTAAAGTACAGTTATGCAAGTTTCACTTAGCATAATAGTGTATGTTGAGTTTCTCACTACTGCAGTCCTGATGGAGCGATGAAAAGTCAGCAAACGAAGGAGAGTAGTAGTGCTGAAACTGAATTCATCCTCAAGTTTTGTTGAGTACCTTCGCGAGGTGGACCCAAAATCTCACCAAGGTGGCACGGACGTACAGACTGTATTTATATAGCATATACCATGGAGAGAAGTAAATTAAAAATAAAAAGATAGCTGGGTGCACAAGACCCAGGATAAAAGTTCCCAATCCTGATAGGCGCACTGGTGCCAGGACTGGAATGACAATGTAGAATCCTCAAAATATGGAAACATTCCTACAATGGGGTCAGGCTAAGGGGGTGGGGGGTGGCCCCCCTGTTGTAGAAGGAAGTAGTAGTCCAAAAAAAACGACAAAAATTGATTGGCCAAAGAAGAGCCATAAAGACGATAGAGTGGACTATAGAGGATAAGAAAGAAATTATGTATTGTTACTATTATGTAAAAAGCCCAGAACTTCCAGACACAAGATATACAAAATGACTGAGACAAATTAGAGGAAAGAAAAATAATTCCACAGGAAAAACTGTAAGAAGCTTCAAATAAAAATCTGCATTCATCAATACAACAGATTTTTGAAAAACAGTATATAGATCAAGCAATTTTGATCCGTTTGGAAAAAGAAGAATCTGAGGAAGTGAGAAAATATAAACAACAAAACCTAGAGATATTTGAAAAATGTTAAAAAGAAATATTAACACGAGAAAGAAAGATTTGATGCGGTGCAATATATATGCAAAGGAGAAAGCCAAGTTAACTAATATAGAAAAGGCAGTCTCAAAGATATTCAAGAGAAATACAGGCTAAGGCATCCGGATATGGAAAATTTCACAATAAAAAGATTAATAGCAAAATAAAGGAGGTCATTGTCCCACTGTATTCTTCCCTCATTAGAACCATTATAGAGTATAATGCCCAGTTTGGTATGTACCTCACAAGACATCTGTAACAGCTGGAAAGGCCGCAGAAATACCTCACTAAAAGAATCACACGCTTAAAGCAGATGCCCTATGCGGACTGTCTAAAAAAAACTCCAGCTATCCTCTGTGGCACATAGTCTGCTCAACATACAAGGCCATGTCAAACCCTGAGCTGTTGGACATGCTCCACTTAAAGAAATCCCAATCCCGCAGAGCCACACGCTCCAGGGATCTAAACCGGGTCATCACAATGAACAAAACATGCTGGAGGGATAGGTTCCTGATCCAGAGACTCCCCATACTCTGGAACAGACTGCCCATACATGTGAAGCAGAGCATCTCCTTGGCCCTCTTCAAAAGGAACCTTGACGATTGGATGGGAGATGGGAAATTCACCTTGGGGATCACGTCAGTCACCCTACTAGACAGGGGTCCAGGGAAGTAAATATTGTTGGAAGAAATAGCCAAGAAATTGTTATGGCTAGGCTTTTATAGGCCCTAGGGCCGATAGCCTAGTACCAACCTATGAACCCATGTAATGCAAAAAAGATGATTAGTAAAGCAAAAGTTAAAGAAGTTGAAGTTATGGAGTGCCTGCACAGTGAAGGATTTAATGTAGAAGGTCTAAAACAGACTACATCACAGCATGATGGAGCGAATCCCCAAAATAAGGAAAAGCAAGAAGATCAGGAGACATGTGAAGAAGAAATATGGATGGGGAAAGGAAGGGAGATTTAATATGGTGCAATATTTATGCAAAAGAAAAAGCAAAACTAACCAATACAAAAAGAGCAGCACCAAAGATATTTGAAGAAAAATATAGGCAAAGCAATCTGGACATGGAAAACTTTACAATACAAAAAAGAAGACTAAGAGGAAAAGTAGAAAACAGATTAGTAATGGAGAAGTCAAAGAAATACAAATTGAGATTACGGAGCATCTGCAAAGAGAAGGATTCAGTGTAGTAAATCAAATACAGAAAGCACCACAACAGGATAGAGCAATGGATATCCAAATGAAGGGGAAACCAGTGGAACAGGAAGCTACTGATCCAGTGCCATATCAAGATATTTTGGAGCCTTCCACTTCCATAGGAAACCAGTATAAGCGTTCATTTGAAGCTAGACAGCAAGGAAAGGAACAGGAAACTGTGCAAACTCTGATGCAGTCAATGTTGAGGAGTGATAGGTCAGTGGGTCCCCATATGACAGAGCAACAGATGACACAGGATGAAATTGAAGAGAATGTGCCACAGGAAGATACCACAGAACTTTCTATAGAATGCCCATAGGAAATGGAAAACAAGGGATGTGCCCTCAGTATGGAAAAAAATGAGTTAAAAGAAGAGTTGCTTGATTTAATAGACAATGACAGATGTATCAAGATCAATGAGAGAAAGACTGCAGAAGGTTAATAAAACCCCAAAAGTCAGAAGTTTGGGAAAAGAAATGAACACAGTGTAGTGAGGGAAAAAAGGGGCGAAAGTGAAAACCATCATGGAAATATCGAACAGAGAAAACTATAAAGCAGCTAAGACAAGAAGTGTCATTGTTAGAAGATTACAGAAGTGGGAACAGATCAACAAAAATACTAAGAAAGATAGATGTGATACAAGCAATGTGCAGTATTAGAACAGGCCAGGATCTATTATGCACTACTGGAGATAAACTAAAAATTTCAAAACAGGCAGAAAGACTTAGAAGATACGAAGATAAATATACAAGGGAAAAGCACAAAATAAGCAATTTTATTGATGACCCAAAAAGGTTTTACACAGAGTTGGGAAATAAGGTAAAAGGAATTGAAAGACTGCCAAAAAAGAGGAAGTAGATACATTTCCTGCACAAAGATGCTAAATGGATAGAAACAAAGATGCTAAATGGATAGAACAAGTAAAAGAAAGAATGAGAAGTTTAAAGGTACAGGATATGAAATGGGATGAAACAACAGCCAGAGAGATTGAACCAAAGTTGAGAAAAGCCTTTAAATGTAAAACCCCAGCCCAGATGCAGTACCTCACTTTTGGCTTAAAGTATTAACTTCTTTGCACGAGGATTTAGCCATGAGTAAGAACTATTTATATGTGCACCCCAAACACACACCGCATTGGTTAACAGGAAAAACAATGCTCGCTCTTACGAGAGAACCTGCAAGCTACACTAAAATTATAGGCCAATAACTTTTCTTCCAATGATGTATACACTATACATAGGAATTGACACAGACAGAGTTCATAGTCATTTAGAAGAAAACTCAATTATGGCAGTAGAACAAAAGGGCAATAAAAGAAAGTCATATGGAACAAAGGATCATTTGTTGTTAAAGTTATAGTGGAGAACTGTAAGAAGGGGAAGAATACAAGTATGGCATGGATTGACTACAAAAAGCATTTGATAGTATCCTACATTCATGGATAAAATAGTGCTTAAAAATGTATAAGATACACCCTACACTGAGTGACTACATTACAGTAACCATAAAACAGTGACAGACCACTTTGCAATTAAGTCATGATAAAGGACAGATTATTATCCCAGGGATAAAAAAATCAAAGGGGGATATTCCAGGGTGCCTGTCACCGTTGCTATTCTACCTTGCCATTAATCCATTTATTTAACAGCTTAGGCCATGGCTACAATTTGGCTCCTAGAAAACAAAGTCTAATGACTTCTAATCTTCTCTTTGTCAATTATTTAAAACTGTATAGCTCATCAGATGAGGAACTGAAAGCACAGCTGCTGCAGGTTGTCAAAACTTTTTCATATGATATTAGAATGTCATTTGGTCTTAATAAATGTGCAAAAGCAACCTTTAAAAAAAGGAAAACTGCAGCACCAGGAAAATCAGTTTGGGACAAGAATGTGCTATAAAAGAACTTGAGCAAGAGGGAATGGATAAATACTTGAAGTGATGAAGGATCAGCAATAAAACATGAACAGATGCAAATAAAACTCAGTAAGGAGTACTTTAAAAGACTTAAATTAATCTTGAAAACAGCACTGACATCGAGGAACAAGATCCAAGCTATAAATCAATTTGCTCTTCCTCTCGTAACATAGTTTTGGAGCGATTGACTGGCCCCAAAAAGTGGTGGATAGACTGGATATTAAAAGAAGAATGCTTCATGCTTACCAAATGATTTATAAAAATCAGTGTATACCAAGATTATATATTCCCCGTTCCAAAGGAGGGATGGGCATGATTACATGTACAGATCTGCAATCGTGGGGTTCTACGCATCTGACCTCACAAGATCCAAATGTAGTGAAAGTTTTGCAACATGAGGAGAATAAATCTAAAATGCCATCTCTGCTTAATTTAGCAGAAGCATACAGACATCAAGCAGGAATGGAAATCAAACCAGAAGTGGATAAAACACAGGCAGCAATTGAATGTGCTAAAAAATGAGAGAAAGAATACAAGCTGAAAGACCAAATGAGAAGGCAAGAAATGTGGAAAAAACAAATATAGTTGCAAGTATAGAAAATTTCTGGAAGAGCCTCATGTTGATCAAGAACAAACGCAGGAATGGTTAAGGAGAGGTGAATTTACATCAAGAAATGAAAGGTTAATATTGGCAGCCCAAGACAGTGGGCTATGTACACGCTTGTTTTACAGAGTCCATTGAACATGTGGGAGAAAGACATATGTAGGTTTTGTAAAACCGAATTGGAAACAGTCACACACCTTGTTGCTGGCTGCGACACACTAATGGCAGAGGGACTGTATACTGAAAGGCATAATAGCATGGCGAGACTGGTACCGTAATGTATGCACAATCATC
Organism: Protopterus annectens; assembly: GCF_019279795.1. Taxonomy (NCBI): domain Eukaryota; kingdom Metazoa; phylum Chordata; order Ceratodontiformes; family Protopteridae; genus Protopterus; species Protopterus annectens. The sequence goes on from NC_056743.1 coordinate 1,392,104,079, forward strand.
AGTGCAACAAAGTGGCTTAAAAACACCGGAAACATGAGCCACGAAGAATCATAGAAAATTATGAAGTTTGTATCACATGAGATCACCCAATACCAACAGTTCAAAAGACAGATTCTAGAAAACCGGACTTACAGGTCCAAGAAAAGAAGATAGAAGTAGCACTGATCATTGAAATCATCACACCTAGTAACTATAGCATCTTGCGTACAGAGAGACACAAAGTCATAAAATACCTGGATCTGCAGGCAGAAACGAGAGCCATGTGGAAGAAAGATACCCAGACAGTTCTAATAGTAGTAGAGGCAACGGGTCTTATAAAAAAGAATTTGCAATAGTTTCTAGATATGTTACCAAGTCATGTAACACTGTACGACCTTGCAGGAGGAGCCATTACTGGGCACATTGCGGGTGCTGCGAAGAGTACTTTTGGCCGACATCAAAGAGTGAAACAATACAAATTTCATGAATTTAGTCATACTTTGGGAATGAGGTCCATTCTCATTATGGTTTTAAAAACCCAAAAGACTTGGGGAAATGAAAAACTGCAGTAGCCTTAGGCTATATAAGTTATGTCCTACCCAAGACAACCAGACAGCTTCAAAAAAACTCTGGTTCTTTCCCACAGTTCCACTCTGATTGCTGACTGGAAAGCCTTGAGGAGAGAAAATCATCAGTCATAGTGGAAAATTTTCAGGACTTTCCTCCCTAAATGTTTAGTAACATACTCATCCTCAACTATAAACAAAGATATTCTCACCAAGAAGTGCATCCAGTAACAGGTGGATAGAGGGTGGGTGCAGTTATTGCATCAATGATGAATTCAATGTAGGTTCATAAATTACTAGGCTAATAACCAGCTAGGGCCCTTACAAGCCTAGCCATGCGATTTGGGTCCATAGTATCATGTGCATCTATACAAGGGGAATGCATGTTAGTAGGAAGGTAACTAAGAATTTGTTGGGGGGGGGGGTACGAAAATACTTTTCTTACTGACAAGTTCTCTCCATAATAATTCTTACAGAGTCCACTTCTTTCTAATATGACATAGAAGAAATGGCCCTCATAGTGAGCCTTGACACTGCATGGACCTAGTATACCATGGTAAGGGTAACAAGATAATAGCAGAGGACAACCATCTAGAAATAGCCCGTTTTGACATAGCCTTTCTTTTATTAGGCTGTCCTTTCTTAATCCCAATGTAGGCATCAACTAGAAACTCTTTCACTTGCCAATATTAAGATTTTTTTAGAAGCAGATTTTCTTGCTTAAAAGGTATTATAACTAAATCATCCAGGCAGTTAGCTGAAGATGTTTGAAACACCACCGTCTTGCATGATTAAGTCTTGTTTGTGGGGAAGCTCGTGGTAACTGCCAATCGCCAATTCCATTACAAGGCAGAACCAAAGTTGCCTGGGTCAAAAGGAGGGCCTCGCAATTATTTTTGGAGAGTCCAAAATCTTCAGAAATACCCTGAATATCAGTGGAAAGGGTAGAAATGCATAAAATAACATTCCCACCCAAAGGAATGAGAAAGCATCAATCTTCCTGTCTTGGCTGCAAGGAGTCCAGGAGCAGAATTTCTTCAATTGTTTGTTTTTAAAGTCCAACAGTCCTACTTGAGGTACTCCCACACCTGGGTCAATTCCTAGAAGATCCCCCCCTCACTAAATTTCCATTCATGAGGGTCTGTCCTGGGTCCTGCTCAGCTTTTCTGCTATTATGTATTGCTCTGATGGAATACAAGATGCTTGGAGGATTAAAGAGCAAACTCCCATGCAATCCTAGCCAGTCAGCATGGCGGATAAGACTAGTGCCCCACATGTATGTCCTACATCACTGTGGTGCTGTCAGTAATCACCTGAAGAGTTCCTGGGGACCACAGATGAAGAGATTGTAAGGAATGGATCACAGTAAACATCTTTTACACTAATGTGATCTTGTCTGTCTGAAGAATCCAACTGGCCTTGCATCTTTATCTGTGGGAAAACTGCCCCAAAGCAAAATCCGAGGTGTCTGTAGTTGCAGAAGGACATGGAGGTAGAGAGGAAAGCAGCAGACCTGCATTTGTTTGGAGTTTTAGTCTCCACCACTGCAGTTCTTTTTTTTTTTTACAAAGCCCAAGACTGGTATCTGAAAATCCACAAGATGCAAAATGTTTGGGTTCATGCATTTAGACACCACTGAAACTTTCGCATGTGTAACCGGCATCATGAGAATAGTAAGTGCCAGGAATTCCAGAATCCTGAGAAACTTTCTGGCTGTAGTCAGAGACAGAGACGAGAAGCTCTGTCAGGTTTCCAGATAAAATTCCACATTCTCTTGCATCAAAAAAGCCTTTTCTTGTACTGTGTCTATACCATACCCTAGATTAGAAAGACAATTCTGTGCGACAGGGTCAAGGAAGATTTATGAATGTTTATCTGGAATCCTAGATTGGGCAGAAGAGATAAAAACCCATGTAAAGGGCTCCTACCATTTGGACTTTGTAAACACCCTTGCAGCAGCAGTTGATAATGTAGAGAACTGATAATGTGATACCCAAAATATTTTCTAAAGCCTTTGGCTCTGAGAATGTGATGGCATGCATGATTTAGAGCTCCATATTGCAATAAGGCTTCCCTAACCAACCCTGAGGGGTCAATGTCTTGAATTTTATACCTTCTATATACAGATTTAGGAAGGAAATATCTAGAATTGGTCTCCAATAAGAATCCTTTCTCTATAAGAAATATTCTAGAATAGAAGCCTCTGCATCTTTGATTTGATGGCACTGGTTCTTTGACTTATAAGGTGAGAAAATGCTGAGGAACCTGAAGAAAAAAATCTGTATGGTTTGGAAGGCGGTAAGAAACTCAGCTGAAAGGTTTTTGTATCTAGCGCAAACTGTATCCTTTCTGAACTATCTAACAACATTGAGTGTCACACTCTGCTGCCAAAGGGGAATGCACAGAACTTGCTAGGACATGCTTTGAGAGACTGGGACAGCAGGGGACCATGAACGAGGAAGAATGCTGGCATACCCATTCTGAAGTTGTAGATAAGGCTCTTTTTTGGAAGGATCCTCGTTTCTTATTACCTTCCTGCCATCTGTTTTGTTTCCTTGTTTGGCCTAAAAAGGCGGGGGGGGGGGGGTGTCAAACTCCCTGAATTAAATTCCCGTTCTCATGAAATTGTTTCATGACCAGAGCAGCAGATGAGCCAAATAAACCCATCTTGGATAAAGGTCATTTCAAAATTTCAGACTTTACCTCATGAGAAAATACTCTATTTCATACTCAGGCAAACCTCCACAAATCAGTGGCAGAAGGAAAGGCCCAAGACAACCATATACACTAGTTAAGGCATGTACAGATACTTGGGAAGTGTTAGAAAAGTACAGTTGTGTACACTTACCATAAATGTAGACGTTAAGAGTGTATTCGGTGTTGCAGTCAACACATTTGAGTTGTCTGCTTGCAGTAGCCCTCAGTCGGCCTGATTATCAAAGTCTTGGGTCCTGTGTCAGTTGCTGTCTCATCTTCCATGACGTCAGGTAGTCAGGGGTATAAAGCATGCAGCAGACGCCATTACAATCATTTTTGTTTTGCCCCAGATGTCAGGTGCCCCCTTAATGGAAAGCAATTAAATATATATACACAAGGTTACACCTCCAACAAAAAAGCAAATACACCAAAAAGCTTTAAGCATAGTAAAAAGGAACAGAGGTGTAGCCAAAAGAAGTCAGGGGGCTGGAGGGAGGGTAACCAGGACTGCAACAGTGAATGCACTTGAACATCTACATTTATGGTAAGTTTACACAACTGTACTATGTTCTTCGTGTTTCACTGTTGCAGTCATCACATTTTGGTAGATTCCCAAAGCTAAGGATGGGAGGAGGAAATTAGATAGCATTAGGACCAGCTATAAAGGCCATGCAAGACTGCAGTGGCAAAGCCAGCTCTGGATTTAGAGAAAATTGGCAAATGGTAATGCTTGGTGAAAGTATGTACAGAACTCCAGGTAGCAGCATCTAGGATGTCCCTGGGTAGGGACACCTCTGAGAAAGGCTATAGAGGTAGATGCAGCCCTAGTTGAATGTGGTCTTATCCCTGTGGGATAGGTTTTCCATGGTGCTTATAGCAGAAATGAATGCAATGGCTTATCCATTTAGAAATGGTTTGCTTTGAAATGGCTTTTCCCTCTACCCCTGCAGCAAATGCCACCGGCAGCTGTTCAGATTTCCTGAGAGGTTTAGTCCTGTCCAAGTAAAATCTATGTCGTCTATGCACATCTAAGGAGTGCAGTATATGTTCCCTTTTGTTCTGTGGATTAGAAAAGAAGGTTGGCAAATGAATGGACTGATTAAGCGCCACACTGGATACTACCTTGGGCATGAAGGAGGTATTGGTCCTGAGGGACACCCTGTCCGCATGAAAGATGATGAAAGGCTCCACTGCCATAAGGGCCTGTAATTCAGACACCCTTCTTGCTGAAGTGATGGCTAAAAGGAAGGCTGTTTTCCAAGGAATTTCAACTCTGCATTTTGCAGCTGGCTCAAAAGGAGGTAGAGTGAGTTTTTACAATACAAAATTAAGGTCCCAGGCTGGAGTTGGGGCTCTCCTGGGTGGTCTTACGTTTTTGGCCCCCCTGAGGAACTGCTTGAGCAGTGGATGAGAGAAGAGGGGTGGTTCTGTGTGGTAATGAGCTGAAATGGCTGAGGCATGAATTTTGATGGAGGAAAAAGAAAGGCCCTTGTGAAGCACCTCAGTTAAAAATTGAAGAATCTGAGGTAAATTGGGCGCTGCTATGCCCATCCCTTGAGTTTGGTTCCAGGAACAGAATCTTTTCCATTTGTCAGCATAAGATTTTCTAGTACTAGGCCTCCTTGCCTCCAGAATGACATCCAACACTTGTTTACTGAGGGATGGTAACAGAGAGATTAGGTAATTAGGCCAGGCTGCTAGGTTCAGTGTTTGAAGCTGAGTGTGCAGAATCTGGCCCTCCTGCTGGGACAGCAGGGTAGGGATCTGAGGCAGGTGCCATGGTGCCAGCAGTGACACTGTGCAAGAGGGAGTACACCAGTGTTGGCATGGGCAGTCTGGTGCGATCAGTTTCATCCTTGGTTTGCCCTGTTTGATCTTTAGTAATACCTTGGAGTGGAGAGGCAGAGGAGGAAAGGCATAAAATGATGGATTTTTCCAGGTGAAGGACAGGGCATCCACTTTCCAAGCTTATTTGTGGGGAGTCCTTGTGCAAAATTTGTCCAACTGGTAGTTCTGGGGGAGGCAAACAGGTCTCTCTCTGGACTCCCCATTTGTTTATCAACATGCTGAATGTCTTTGGTTCCAGTTTCCACTCGTGTTGGTCCATAAGATTTCTGCATAGTTGTCTGCCAGTGTATTTAGCTTTCCTGGCAGGAATTGAGCCTGTAGTTGCACTTGGCAGCTCAAGGCTGTGTTCCAGAGCCATGGCTAGTCTGCAGAGAGGGTATGAGTGGGTTCCCCCCTGCTTATGTACCACATAACAGTGGCATTGTCCGTCTTTCATTAATTGTCCTGGAAGAATGTGGTCCTTGAAGGCTGTCAGAGCATTCTGTACAGCTAACATTTCTTTTTGATTGATATGCAAGTGCATTTGACTTGCATATTCTTGAGGGACATAACTTGTTTCTGCGCCTCTGCCCACTGATTTGGAGGCAGATCTGGCCATCCGTTTGGAATTGGCACCGTGTGGAAATGAAATCTGTATCCCTGGGATATTAGATTTAAAAATCACTTATCCTGGGTAATTAGATGCCAACTTTGTACATGAAGTGCTAGTTTCCCCCCCCCAAAGGGGCTGCCAAAAGATAAGTGCTTAGAAATGGCAGAGAAAAGTCATTGAGACTGTTTACCGTAGTGAGGTGCCTTGCTACTTCCAGATTTGGAGGTGGGGGCACCACAGTTTTGTTCTGCAAGTTCCTTGTGACTGAAACCTGGAGCCTTTGGAGTGTCTGTGTTTGACCTGAGCGGCTCTGGTGGGTACAGGAAAGAACAAATTCTTAGTAGGCCAGTGCCTACTGAACCTGGGTGGCCGCACTTGTAGGAAATCTTTTACAGTTTGCATAGATTTAGCTTTTGTCTTCCATCTTCTTCAAAACTTCCTCTGCCTTATTACCAAACAGACTGTCCTGTTGCAAAGGAGCATCCAACAATTTTTCTTTGACATGATTAGGCAGATTTTGCTCCTTGAGCCAAGCATGCCTTCTCATCACAGATCCAGATACAGTGGCCCTGCAAGAGGCCTCCAAGGAATCAAAACCACGCTGCAAAGTATGCCTTCCAACTTGTTCAGCTGAATGTAATAAATCTTCCACACAGTCAGAAATCAACATCATTTTCTGTTTAAGTAAGCCCATGACATGCTGCCATGACATGCTGCTGATATTTAAGCATAAGAAATTGACAGTTTAAATCCCCGATTGCCAGGGTTGTAGAAGTGTAAACCTTCTTACCCCATTTATCCAGCGCCCTCTATCAGCAGGGGTAGGATTTTTAGCAGTAAGAGCCTTAACACCCTTTGGACCCTGAGAAATTGTTTCAGGGTCAGTAGAGTTTTTAAAAAGAAATTTGTGGGAGTCAAAAACCCTGTAATATCGGTCTGGCTTACTAGAAGCTGGAGGCAGGGAATCAGGAGCCATGCTGGATTCTGAGAAAGCATCATCAATGTCTAGAACAGGAGGTAAAGTCAAAGGCCTATGCTGAGGAAGAAGGAAATCCCTAAGCCTCTTTTTGGATTCTGAAAAATCCTGACTCTCCCAATTAAAATGTTCCATAAGGTATGCAAAATTTCTCCAAAAGAATATCCTCAGGAGGAGAAGCAGAAGGGATGGATTATTCTGCATCAGTCCTCATAAGGTGGAATAGATCATTCCTGATCAGAAGAGGAATCAGAAGAAATGGAAACCTGATCTGAAGATTCATAATCAGTGCCTTGCCTAGGCCTCTTAGTAGGAGGGGGATGGGAACCCCTGATCAAGATAATTAAATCCTCAGTCATTTTGATCATTTGTTTTTTAGGCATAGGGGGCCTGTGCACGTGGCTCATGTGTCGGTTTTCTAGACACAGAAGTTGGTTTTGGCCTTGTTTTTGAAGATGGCGTTGGTTTAATATACAAATCTTTAGGCCTGAAAACACCCTCAGAAGCCGGTGACTGCTCAGCGGCTCCGGACCCATCTAAGGTACAGACATCCACGGGTTCAATACTTAAAGTATCATGCAGCATACCGGACTCCAAATGGGTCTCAGTAGAGGCCTGTGAATCAAAAGTAGCGGGTATCAAGGGCTGCAGAAGCGCCTCACTAAGTACTGATGAACCGCCGACTGGCTTAGGAGAAGTTAGTCTTCTGTTTTGGACCTCGACGGTCTGTCTCTCTTTTTCTTTGAGTTTTTGTGAATTCCGGTAGTCGGATTGCTAACAGACGACATTTCTGGATAGTTGAATCTTGAACCAATATATTTAGATGCAAAAATATACCGACGCTTAATAGTGCGCTGGTTAAATTTAGCACAAAACACGACAGCAAGGCACATTGTGGTCAGGGCCTAGGCAAGGAATACAGTACAAATGAAAATACTTATGAGGTATTTGCTTTCCACAAGTAATACAACTATTAACTTTTACCGACATCTGTAAGGAGCAAGAAAAAGATTTCCCCAACGGGGTACTTAGCTTTAGGCTGAAGACTTCGGTTCTGAAACTCGAAAACGAAAATTTCAGGATTTGGACGACCGGCACTTGCGAACTGCTTCGGGCACCGCACAGCAAGAAAGACTGATAAAAATGGCTTCGGCTGCATGTTTTATACCCGACGACCTGACGTCATGGAAGAAGCGTCAGCAACTGACGCATGACCCAAGACTTTGTTAATCAGGCCGACCGAGGGCAACCTGCCAGCAGATTACCCAAATGTAATGACTGCAACAGTGAAACACTAAGAACATCACTGTAATACATATGCAGCACAGATAATTCATGTCATAAAAACCTTTAGGATAAAATTAGTATGACAGAAAATAATAGCAGGTATGTTATCACAACATGAATACTAGCACTACTTCACTCAGAAAAGTCCTTGTCCCAAATAAAATATTTCCTCTCACAAAACATTTGTTTAAATACAAGCAGTACATTTTCCAGACAAACAAGGCCCGGAATCAGCCGAATCTAAAAAAAATTGTATTTTCTGATGGGAAACTCACAATACTGAAAAGAGTTTCTTAAAGGGCAAGAAAAGTTATATTAAAAAAAAAACAAAACAAAAAAAATATATACATTTTTCTTTGTGGGAGGGTTCACCAAAGGGGACTTATCTGCCAGAAAGGAATTAAAATACCATCCTCTGCTCTTGCGAAGGGTCTGAGCTGCATTTTCAAGAGGTGGCAAGGTAATACTGACTATTTTCCACTCTGACTGCTGGTTCTCTCTACTCTGGGCTGTCGAATCAGAATGGAAGAGTGGGAGGCAGCCAGACCTTTTGGAAGCTGGCCTATTGTTGGGTCTTGGGCAAGACTCGTACAGCCTAAAGGCTATGCAGCAATGGGAATGATGAACACAGCATGTTACAATTACACAGGGATCACATTTCCCACACCAGATGTATTACCTACTTTCTCTTTCCAAACATTGTGCTCTTGCAAAGAAAAAAATTCAGCTAAATGGAAAATAACTTTTGCACTGGCAATAATTATTATAATCTACTTTTAGACTAGCAATAGTACTGTTGTTTTGTCTTTTTCTTCACGAAGAGAAGGCAAAGTGTTAAGTACATGCATATAATTCAAGTATTCAGATCTAATGCTTCTTGTTTTCAAGGAATGGATCATTCTTGCAGCCCAAGAATTTTAAAAGAATGCAGCTGAAACATACTTCCACTGTTAATAGTGCTTCTGTACTTACAAATATAGAAGCAAAGATTCAAAGAGAGGAACTGTGCACCAGAGCAAGGCTTGCACCACCACTGCAGTACACACTAATATGATTATCCAATTTGCAACAATCTTAATGTTCCAACACCTCATTGTGCTCACATAGGGTTTTGACAGCATCTCTCAGGACACTAACCAATGAAGGTGCCACCCAGGTGGATTGCTGGATAGACCAACAGACCTTCTGTAGCATCATCTGTGAGAACAGTATTGGGTCAGTGAGCCACTTTTCCCATTGACCTATTACTTCTAAATACTTCCCACATTTGTGATCACTGGGGGAAATGCAGGGTACTCAACATTCTCGTCTCCATCTGCTGTGGAAGACTCCAGAAGGAAACTGACATCCTAAGTTTCTCTTACACTTGGGCTTCTGAGGAATGGGGAAAACGTGAACCCAAATAGGAGGAATTAGCCTTCTTTGGGGCAACTGTCACAATGGGGGAAGCCAGGAGGACTAGAGCCTCTCAAACCTGATGCTGTAGGAGTTATTTCAAGGAGAAAAGCTTCAGGACTAAGCTACTCCAGACAAGCAGGTGTAGGCAAACAGGATGGAGAAAAACAAAGAGAACTACTACAAAGGCTTTTGCTCATTACCTTAAGATTCTGCATTGAACAGGTTTAAGACATTTCCTCAAAATTCATAAATGTTAAGGGACAAAACAAAGGACATCTAAAACCTTGAAATACAAAACCTGAAGCCCATGTGCGCACGTACACACACACACACACACACACACACACACACACACACACACACACACACACACACACACACACACACACACACACACACACACACACACACACACACACACACAAAAACTTACATGAAAAACATATTTTGTGCAGGGGGGCAGGCCCCACCTCATTCCTCACACCTGAGATCACAATAGAGGGGAAAGGGTCAATTCACTAATCCCCACAGCATAGCGATTTTGCACAGTTGGTTTTCTGTTTTGTAGAATAGCGTGTGTGGGTTGTACCTTTAAGAAGCATTTCAAGGACAGCATGCGCATATAAATAGCAAGCACGAGCTAGCTTCAGTGCCATTTTGAGAGTGCAGCCAGAGAGTGAGCATGTACGAGTGTAACAGCTAGTTTGTTTACAAGTTTATCTAAGTTAAAGTTATTAAGCCACAATCCTGATGTGTTTGTACATAATAAAGCTGCATGAATAGAACCCACAAATGCTAGTCTGTTTTATCCTGACTGGATGAGCAAAATATTTATTCTTACACTTTGGCATTTCAGAGTTTTATGTTTTGCATCAGTGTTTCATCACACAGCATTTAAAAATTTTGAGGAAATGTCACTGAACACCCTGAGGCATGGTATGTATGCTCCTATACGACCCACAAGAAATGAATGATACTAACAGAGTGAACAAAGGCAAGAACAGGAATGACAAAAGTGATTGCAAGATAATATCCATTGTCAGAAGCAGTGAAATCTGCCCACACAGAGTCAACTTCAATACTGTATTAAGCACAGGTCCTGAGGTCTTCATTGGTGTCATCCTAGGATGCAGTGAAAATGCCACCAAAGATTCCCTTGCTCCTTTAGAAACAGCAAGTGCTAGAGCACCACAGTGCCTAACCTGGGACCTCAAAAGGGCATTTGCCACACTGTCACAATAAATACCATGAAGGGCAGGACACAGATGGAAACTCTAGGTACAGTTGATAATGAGCTTCACAGGGCACAGGAAACCACTACCAGAATTCTAATTTTACACTTAAATAATACAGACATTTCAAAAACAATTAGATGGAGATAGGCATGAAGTCCCAGATAAGGCAATGACATTTAAGAATTCCATATGCTCAAGTGGAACAATAAACATTTGCAGTATCAAATCTATAACGGAAGGAAATACCGAGAGAAAATACGGGCTTATTACTTTACAAAATATTGTAAAGTCTATCTGCTTCTAGAGTTGCTAAAAATTGTGAATCAGAATTGTTAACAGGCAATATAATACACTTCTTCCATGGCGAAGAAAAGGTGCAGAATGAGGCAAAACCATTTACAACATATTATAAAATCTCCTCTGCATGAGGGAACAACCATTATATCCCCTACACACACACACACACACACACACACACACACACACACACACACACACACACACACACACACACAAAACTCCTGGAAACGATTAGGAAAAACTTACCTTCCAAGGAGGTTTCATGACCAGTCTTCCTCAAGGATATTTCAAGTCATCTGCTTAAAAAGGTACTGAAGACCGTTTACCAGAATTGACCATCTGTAACATTTTTTTTTTTTTTTTTTTTAGCTAAGGTAAGAAAATCATCTGTACCTATAGATACTGTATCATACAATATTTAAACTTTTGTTTTGGTTTGCTCGGAGACCGACTACAAGATGATCTGCGTCTCTACAAGATGTTTCTTCACTCAGGCACATCCAGTAGCATCCCTCTGTTACACTCCGTCCCCAGTAAAGATAATTCTTCCAAGCCGAGTCTGGACACTGGCAGCCAAAGAGGATGTGGCTGATCCCCAGTTTACTGTGTCGAAAGACCAGAGGACACAGAAGAGTTAAAAGAGTTGTCTGAAAAGCAACAAATGGCCACTGAACACTGATGTGGGTGAACCTGCAATGAGTAGTTAGTAAGGGCTTTTTTTTCCTTTCTAGTAACTGCAGAAGTCAGAGTAGCAAGAACAGGGTTAAGTATTCATGCTGTGTCCAAGGAAGATGCACTGGATGAGACCAGGACTGCAAGAATGAGTTCATTTAAAGGTAAGTTGTCAAAACTACTAAAGCAGCCCGCTTACACTTACCTCTAAAGAGGAGTCCCAAAAGCACAGTAATGCAGAAGCAGTACAGTAAAATCCTGTCAGAACCCATTAAACAAAATTAGTCTTACAGAAATAAATGACAAGCAACTTGCCACAACATTAACAAACACTACATGCCCTGGAAATGCACAAGCAGTACAGTAAAATCCTGTCAGAAGCCATTAGAAGAAAATGAATCTGACAAAAATGATAGGTCTTCCTCAAGGATATTTCAAATGGCCTGTTAAAAACACGCCCTGTAAATACACAAAAATCTCATCAGAAAGTCCTCAGAAGTAAGATTTAGTCTGACAGACTAAATGGTAGGTAAGCTGTCCTGGTGAACACAGGCACTACATGCTCTGTTGTCATCTCTGCTTAAATGAAACACTGCCCAAACTTAAAGTTTTACAAAAAATTAAAAGTCAGCATAAGCAGTACAGTTCTACATCAAATAAGCCCCTGCACTAGCTGAAGTTAAAAGTAGTGGTGGTCCCAGACAGGAAACTGACAATAGTTAAGAAATACCGGGTTTCTTACATGGACCATAACATATATACTCAAAATTAAATTATGTCTCATCTTTTTTTACACACACACATACAATGTATGCATGCATCAATACATACATGTATATAAATATGTAAAAAAAAAAAAAAAAAGTGCGTGTGTGGAAGGGTTAACCAAAGGGGAAGGGGCTGAAAGGATTGCTGCTTGTAAAGACGCTGGGCTGCTTTTTCACTAGACAGCAAGAAAAATTTGCAATCGGACTACCGATTTTCCCCTTCTCAGGGCTGGCCAATCAACAGTCAAGACAGGAAGTGTGGGAGGCAGCAAGACCTTTTGAAAGCTGGCTGGTCATTGTGTTTTGGGAAAGACACAATCCATATAGACTAAAGGACTGATGGACATAGAGTGGATATAAAAAGTGTACACACCGCTGTTAAAATGCTAGATTTTTGTGATATAAAAAATGAGACCACAATAAATCATTTCAAAACTTTTCCCACCTTTAATGTGATCTATAACCTGTACAATTCAATTGAAAAACAAACAAATCTGTTAGGGGAAAAAATATAAAAATTAAAAAACATACAATATGCTGTTTGCATAGGTGTGCACACCCTTAAACTAATGCTTTGTTGTGTGTGCACAACCTTAAACTAATACTTTGTTGAAGCACCTTTTGATTTAATTACAGCATTCAGTCTTCTTGGGTACACACCACTATTGAAAGGTATAATTCAGGAGAAGGGTACAAAAACATTTCCACAGCATTGGATATACCATGGAACACAGTGAAGTCAGTCATCAGAACGTGGAGAAAATATGGGACAATAGTGACGTTGCAAAGAAAGTACAGTTTTGTACCTACCATAAATGTAGATGTTCGACTGCTAATACAGCTGCAGTCATAACAGATGGGGCTCTCCTGCCGTCAGGCGGGTCCTTGGTCGGCCGAATTTCAAAGTCTAGGTCCGGCGTCGGTTGTCGTCGCTTCTTCCCTGACTTCAGTGCGACAGGGGTATAAAAGAACCAGCCGACGCCATTTTCTTCAGTTTTTCTTGTCCCAGATGTCAGGTGCCCCCAGAAGGAAGGCAATACATAAAATTATGTAATAATGCAATGCAATATAATCAAAGACCAGTAGTTGCAAGCAAATACACCATAAAAGAACAGCCCTAGAGGGGAAGGAGGGAGGGAAACCTGGACTGCAGCTGTATTAGCACTCGAACATCTACATTTATGGTAGCTACAAAACTGTACTATGTTCATCGTGCATACAGCTGCAGTCATAACAGATGGGTAGAATCCCAAAGCTAAGAAAGGGGTGGTAGGCACTAGGTGGAGCTAGGAGGAGCCAAAATGCCCTGCAAGACTGCAGTGGCAAAGCCTGCTCTAGATTTGGAGTATAATGGTAGATTGTAGTGCTTGGAGAAGGTATGCACAGAACTCCAAGTGGCTACTTCTAAAATATCCTTGGTAGGAACTCCTCTGAGGAAGGCTGCAGAGGTGGCTGTGGCCCTGGTAGAATGAGTTCTAATGCCTGTAGGTACAGTTTTGCCATGAAAGGAATAGCAAAAGCGTATGCAGTGGGCTATCCATTTTGAGATTGTCTGTTTGGATATTGACTTTCCTTGAGCTCCTACCGCATAGGTTCATAGGTTCATACTAGGCTATCTGCCCAAGGGCATTTATAAGCCTAGCCCATAGTTATGTGGCTTTCACCACCCCTTTAGTTTGAATACAAACTATGCCTATTATTTTGCTGTGCCTCTGTCAAGCAGTGACACTGAAGTAATCCCTGGGGTATATCTGCGATCTCCCATCCATTGGTCAAGATTCCTCTTGAACAAGGCCATCGAGGTGCTCTGCCTCACATGTACCGGGATTTTGTTCCACAGCATAGGGAGTCTCTGGGTGATGAATCTGTCCCTCCAGCACGTTCTATTTATAAGCGTGTTGAGGTTTAAGTCTCCGCCCTTGTGGTTTGAGGGATCTAGATTTTTGAGGTGAAGCATATTCATCAAATCTGGGTTTGACATGGCCTTATATGTCAGGCACAGGTCACCTCTGAGCAAGCGGTATGAGACTGAATAGAGCTGGAGTTCTTTCAGTCGGGCAGCATAAGACATATTTTTGAGACCCTTTATCCTTTTGGTGAGGAACTTTGGGGGCTTTCAAGCTGCAGCAGGTGTCGGGTCAGATACATTCGAACGGGCATTGTACTCAATCATAGGTCTAATGAGTGATGAGTACAGGGGGACGATGACCTCCCTTGATCTAGATGTGAATCCCTTCATGATCAGGTGGGCAATATAGAAGGTTTTCCTAACTACTTTAGCAACATGAGTGTCAAACGAAAGGCTACTGTCAACCTGGGTCCCCAGATCCCTGATGACTTCTTCTGTGCTCAGTGGATTGCCACCTATATGGTAGCTAGGGGTAACCTTGTTTTTCCCGAAAGGTATGACTATGCATTTCTTGGCGTTTAACTTTAGGCCATGGCTCTGGCACCAGTTATCCGTTTCTGTGAGGCCCTACTGAAGGATATCTGTGTCAGATGTGTTTTCGACTATGGCGCCCAGTTTGCAGTCATCTGCAAACTTTGTCACCATAGCCCTCCTGTGTTTGCTTGTACTTCAGAAAAGTAGATGCCGAACAAGAGTGGACCCAGGACTGAGCCCTGTGGGACACCACTAGTGACAGGCTTTGAGTCTGACATGGCTCCAGCAACTCTGACCCTGTGGGTTCTGTCACTTAGCCAGTTTGCAACCCATCTTGTGATGTATGGGTTTACATTCAAGCTGATGAGTTTTTCGATGATACCTGAGTGGGGTATTGTGTCGAAGGCCTTTGCCAGGTCAAGGTAGGCTGTATGGACTGCCTTTCCCTCATCAATGGCCTTGGTGACTGTCTCGAAAAAGTCAACCAAGTTTAAGAGGCAGGATCTGCCTTTGACAAAGCCAAACTGGGTTGGATCCAAGTCTGCAAGTTCCCTATGTCTTTATTTATGAGTTCCATTATGATCTTCTCCATGACTTTGCAGATAAGGCTTGTCAAGCTAATGGGGCTAACTTCCAGGGTCGGTGGAGGCACCGCCCTTGAAGTGGGACCACAGTGCGTGCGCCACTCCTTGGGTACGTATCCTGAGGTGAGGCTAAGATTAAACAGCTGTCCTAACTGTGGGTTTAATTCCTCGTTGAGTTTGTGAAGCACACAGCCGGGGACACCATCCGTCCCATGGATGCTGTGTTTTTGCCTTAGTGAGAGCAGTTCTCACCTGGGCGTTGGAGATGTTTGGGGGCTACAATCCTCTGGTATAGATATCTCCTTTGGGGGAGGGGGAGTTTGCACTGAACCTGTCAGCCAGTATGTTGGCAATGTGTAAAGGTTCAGTGATTTTCACATCATTTTGAACTAATTCTGAGCATATCTGGGAGTTTCCTCCTAGGTTTCTAACATAGCTAAAGAAGGCCTTATGCTTGTCTTTGAGTCCTTGGCCATTTTTCTCTCAAAATTTGCCTTGGATGATTTTATGAGAGCTCTTAGTTTTTTACTTATGATGATCAAAGGTGTCTTACCTTTCAAGGATTTTGCTCTATCTTGTAGTAGCTTCCTCCTTTTGTTGTAGAGCTTGTTTATGGCTGGGGTCCACCAGACTGGACGCTTGCCTTTGGTACAGAGAGTCTTAGTTTTGTTTGGGATAGCCTGATCCATGCAGTCCTGTAGGTGCTGGTAGAAGGCATTTGTAAGTGATTCAGCGGTTTGAGTAATGTTTACCACTGGTTCAGGGGCCTTAGGATGTCCAAGGAATGCAGTAATCTCTCCCCTTTGTTTTGAGGATTAGGATAAACATTAGGTAAATGTATGGCCTGATTTAAGGCTACCCTGGATACCACTTTAGACATAAAGGACGGGTTGGTACGTAATGAAACTCTGTCCTGATGGAAGATAAAAGGCTGGATAGCCATAAGAGCCTGTAGTTCTGAAACTCTCCGAGCTGAAGTGATAGCTAGAAGGAAAGCTGTTTTCCAGGACAAATATTGTAAATCTGACGAGGCAGCTGGCTCAAAAGGAGGCAAAGTCAGATTTTCCAGAATGAAATTAAGATCCCAAGCAGGTATTGGTTGTTTTCTTGAAGGTCTTAAATTCTTAGCCCCTCTGAGGAACTGTCTTAATAGAGGGTGAGAGAATAAAGGTGGATCAGTGTTGTATTCTGCAGAAATGGCTGAGGCATGGATTTTGATGGAGGAGAACGAAAGTCCACTGCTTAGCAGTTCAGCCAAATATTGTAGTATTTGAGGTAAATTCAGTTTTCCAGGGCACTGGCCCTTTTTCTCATTCCAAACACAAAAACGCTTCCATTTTGCAGAGTAAGCTTTTCTAGTTGATGGCCTTCTGGCCTCCAAAATGACATCCTGCACCTCCTTGGAGAGCAGGGCCTGCTGCGATGCTAAGGAATCTTCCATGCGGCTAGATTGAGTGTTTTCAGCTGACTGTGAAGAGTTTTGAAGCTGTGCTGAGTCAGAAGAAGAGGCATTAGAGGCAGGGTCCATGGTGGGAATGCGTCAGGCTCCTCAGGAGTGGGTACCAGTGTTGCCTTGGCCAGTCCGGAGCAATGAGTATCATCTTTGGTTGGTCTGTCTGCTCTGGTCTTCAATAGGACTTTGGGCAGCAGAGGAAGAGGTGGGAAGGCATAAACTGTCATTGATGTCCAACTGAAAGAGAGAGCGTCCACTTTCCAGGCCTTTGGATGGAAGAGCCTTGAGCAGAATTTTGTCAATTGATGATTTTTGTGAGAGGCAAAGAGATCTATGCCTGGCCTTCCCCATTCTTGGATTATTTCTGTAAAAACTTTTGGATGCAACTTCCATTCGTGTGGATCTGTCATATTCCTGCTTAGGTTGTCTGCCAGCGTGTTTTCCTTGCCTGGCAAGTACTGTGCTTGTAGTTCCATTTGCAAGTCCATGGCCATGTTCCAAAGTGACATGGCCAGTCTGCATATGGGATAAGAATGTGTTCCTCCCTGCTTGTTTATGTACCACATAACGGTGGTGTTGTCTGTTCTTATCAATAGCCGACCTGGTTGTAGAAGGTCCTTGAAAGCTATAACAGCATTTATCACTGCTAGCATTTCTTTTTGATTGATGTGAAGGTGCTTTTCTTTTTGGGTCCATTTGCCCTGAATGCACCAGTCTCTCATGTACGCCCCCCAGGCGTAGTCCGAGGCGTCTGTTGTGATGACTTGATTTGCTTGAGGCTTGCTGAATGGAAGACCTGTGTTTGTTTGGCATGCTTGAGCCCACCACAGAAATTCCTTTTGCAGACATGGAATTAGTGGTATTATTGTTTCCAAACTGTGGCTGTGTTGAGACCATATGTTTTTTAGGTACCATTGTAGTTTTCTCATATGCAGCTTTGCACATGGGATTAGTAATATGCAAGATGCCATGAATCCCAGAGCCTGCAGGATTTTCCTTGCAGTCAGCCTGGTGCAATTTGCCAGTGTCCTGAAATATTGAATTAGTTGCCCCTGCTTCTCTGGCGTGAGGTAGGCCATCTGGGTGTTTGTGTCCAAATTGGCACCCAGGAAAATTATCTTCCGAGAGGGTATTAGCCTTGATTTTTCTTTGTTGACTGTGTATCCTAGATAGTTTAATAATATTATTACATAAGCCAGATGTTTCAGAAGAATGTGCTTGCTGTCCGCTTGGATCAGGCAGTCGTCCAAATAAGGGTATATTTGTATCCCTTGAAGTCTGCAGTAGGCAATTACTGATGCCAGGGATTTCGTGAATACTCTGGACGCAGTAGATAAACCAAAGGGCAATGCAGAGAATTTATAATGTGTTGAACCTGCAAGAAATCTGAGGTATCTTCTGCAATTTTGCCTGATTGGGACATGCAGGTATGCCTCCTTGAGGTGTAATGTTAACAGCCAAGACTCCTTGCCCAGCATGGGAAGAAGTTGCTGTAGAGTGAGCATCTTGAATTTTGGTACGAGTAGGAATGTGTTTAGGATGGAAAGATCCAAAATTGGTCTCCAATCTTTTTCCTTCCTTGGCACCAGAAATAGCCTGGAATAAAAACCTTGACCTTGTTCGTGTGTAGGTACCTCTTGAATAGCTTTCAAGTTTATAAGACCTGAAATTTGCTTTTGTGCCTCTGCCCTTTGATTGTGTGGCAGGTTTCGCATGCCTTTCATTTTTGGAAGGGTATGAAAATGGAATTTGTAGCCTCTGTTTATAATGTCCAGGATCCATTTGTCCTTTGTGACAATATGCCAATTTTTTGAGAATAGTGCCAGCTTTCCTCCTAAGGGGCTGCCATTTGAGACCTGGTGGTATGCAAAGGGAAAAGTCATTGGTTTTGCTTTCTGAAAGATTGCGAGTTGTCCTCACCACCTCTTTGTGCAGGAGCTTGCCATTGTCTGCCTCTGCACGAGCCTTGTGTTTGTCCTCTGCCCCTCGGCGCCTGTATCTGCCTCTTTGGGGTCTGTCTGTGGCAGGAAAGGACCAGTTTTGGAAGGCCAATTTCAACTAAACGTGGGGTTGGACCTGCAGAAATTCTTTCACAGTTTGCATTGATTTAGCCTTTTCCTCCATTTTCCGAATACTCTCAGCATTTGCCCTGGGGCAAATAGTACATCCTTTGAAGAGGGGTGCCTAGTAATTTAGCTTTGACATGATCAGGCAAGGCTTGTTCCTTGAGCCAGGCATGCCCACGCATGACTGGAGCTGTAACAGCAGCTCTACATGAGGCCTCTAGAGCATCAAAACCACATTGTAAGGTATGTTTACCCACTTGTTCTGCACTATGCATCAAATCCTGCAACTCCTTCATGTCTGGTTGTTCAGGTTGTGACATTTTACTTTTCAATTGAGATAACAGAAACTGTTGGTATTTTAGTATATGAAACTGACAGTTTAAGGCCCTCATGGATAGGGTAGCCGAGGTATATATCTTTTTTCCCCACCTTTCTAAGGATCTGGAATCTCTCTCGGAAGGCAATGGGTTTTTGGTAATGGAGGCATTAACTCCCTTGGGCCCCTGAGAGATGGTTTCTAGGTCAGCAGCATGGCTTTTGTATAGAAATTGGTGTGAGTCAGGAACCCTGTAGTACCTGCCAGGCTTAACTGGAGCTGGAGGAAGAGAATCCGGGTTAAGGCAGGCCTCCGAGTAAACATCATCTAGGATGTCCAGGACATGAGGTATAGCCAGAGGCCTGTGCTGGGGTAACAAAAGAAATTCCCTGAGCCTTTTCTTGGAATCTGAATAATCCTGGCCTTCCCAGTGGAAGTGTTCCCTTAAGGTATGCAGAGTTTCACCAAATGAGTAATCCTCAGGGGGGGGGGGGGATACAGAAGGAATAAATTCCTCTGCATCAGAGTCTTCAAAAGGGGAGTAAGACTGTTCCTGATAATCAGAGTGCTCTGAAATAATGGAGCCCTGATCAGAGGAGGGGGAATCTTCTTCTACTCTGGGTCTTTTGTCCGGAGGTGGCTGAGAACCTCTGATTAGAGTAATTAAATCCTCAGCCATTTTAAGCATCTGTTTCTTAGGCATGGGGCCTGGAGATGGGCCCTGTGAAGCTGGTCTCTTAGGGTGCATGGTAGCTTTAGACTTGGTGAAAGCCTTGATGGAGAAAGAAGAGGAAGGTCTAAAGACACCTTGAGTGGAGGTGGACCTGTCCACATTCTGTGTTTCAACGCCAAGCGTGGCTTCGGTATCTGTAGTCAGGGTGTGGGCAGAGGAGCCTGCGACCTCAGGTACAGGAGACACCGCCAAAGATGTGTTGTCGGTAATCAGGGGCTGCGTAGGCGCCTCGCTGAGAACCGGACCACGTGTAGTCAGCTTAGGCGTGGTGTAGGTAGAGGCCGCAGACCTCGAGTGTCGGTCCTCGTCTTTGCGGTTTTTTTAGACAAAACCGGAGTCGGAGTATCCGACGACATAGTATAGTTAAATGCTTTTCCAAAATAATGCTGGGCGAACTCCGCCCGAGTGCGTTTGTTGAATGTATCACAAAAGCGACAGACCAAGACGTCGTGGTCTGGGCCTAAACAAGGTATACAGAGGGAATGGAAATCCTTATGCGGTATTTGCTTCCCACAAGAAATACAATTATTAACTTTGTCTGACATTGGTCTGAGGCAAGAAAACATTTCCCCAACGGGGTACTTAGCTTTTAAGAAGACTTCGGTTCCAAATTTTTCGTAATCTCAGGAGCTGGCCGACCGGCACTTGCGAACTGCTTCTGCTTCGGGCACCGCGCGGCAAGAAAGACTGAAGAAAATGGCATCAGCTGGTTCTTTTATACCCCTGTCGCACTGACGTCAGGGAAGAAGCGACGACAACCGACGCCGGACCTAGAATCTGGAATTCGGCCGACCGAGAACCCGCCTGACAGCAGGAGAACCCCATCTGTTATGACTGCCGCCGTATGCACGATGAACATCTGGACATCCCTCCAAAATTGATGAAAAGACTAGATGAAAACTGGTCAGGGAGGCTGCCAAGAGACCTACAGCAACACAGGAGATGCAGGAATTTCTGGCAAGTACTAGTTGTGTACTACAGATGACAACAATCTCCAGTAGTCTCCATATGTCTGGACTATGGGGTAGGTTTCAAGACCGAAGCCTTTTTTTTTTTTTTTTGTTTTTACATAGAAAACATCCGAGCCTGGCTAAAATTTGCAAAATACGACAAGTCTCCCCGAGCCTTTTGCCCCCTTTTAAAACATTTGCCGAAAATGTACATTTTATTTGGAGTTTTTAGCTGATGCTGGGTGCAGTAGATAAACCAAAGGGCAATGCAGAGAATTGATAATGTGTTGAACCTGCAAGAAATCTGAGGTATCTTCTGCAATTTTGTCTGATTGGGACATGCAGGTATGCTTCCTTGAGGTCCAATGTTACCAGTCAAGACTCCTTGCCCAGCATGGGAAGAAGTTGCTGTAGAGTGAGCATCTTGAATTTTGGTACGAGTAGGAATGTGTTTAGGATGGAAAGATCCAAAATCAGTCTCCAATCTTTTCCCTTCCTTGGCACCAGAAATAGCCTGGAATAAAAACCTTGACCTTGTTCGTGTGTAGGTACCTCTTGAATAGCTTTCATGTTTAAAAGACCTGAAATTTGCTTTTGTGCCTCTGCCCTTTGATTGTGTGGCAGGTTTGGCATGCCTTTCATTTTTGGAAGGGTATGAA
Source organism: Protopterus annectens (assembly GCF_019279795.1). Classification (NCBI taxonomy): domain Eukaryota; kingdom Metazoa; phylum Chordata; order Ceratodontiformes; family Protopteridae; genus Protopterus; species Protopterus annectens. The sequence continues at coordinate 1,392,125,540 of NC_056743.1, forward strand.
AATGGAATTTGTAGCCTCTGTTTATAATGTCCAGGATCCATTTGTCCTTTGTGACAATATGCCAATTTTTTGAGAATAGTGCCAGCTTTCCTCCTAAGGGGGCTGCCATTTGAGACCTGGTTGGCATGCAAAGGGGAAAGTCATTGGTTTTGCTTTCTGAAAGATTGCGAATTGTCCTCACCACCTCTTTGTGCAGGAGCTTGACATTGTCTGCCTCTGTACGAGCCTTGTGTTTGTCCTCTGCCCCTCGGGCGCCTGTATCTGCCTCTTTGGGGTCTGTCTGTGGCAGGAAAGGACCAGTTTTTGGAAGGCCAATTTCTACTAAAACGTGGGGGTTGGACCTGCAGATATTCTTTCACAGTTTGCATTGATTTAGCCTTTTCCTCCATTTTCCGTAATACTTCCTCAGCATTTGCCCCAAATAGTACATCCTTTTGAAGAGTCTAGTAATTTAGCTTTGACATGATCAGGCAAGGCTTGTTCCTTGAGCCAGGCATGCCTACGTATGACTGAGCCTGCAACAGCAGCTCTACATGAGGCCTCTAGAGCATCAAAACCACATTGTAAGGTATGTTTACCCACTTGTTCTGCACTATGCATCAAATCCTGCAACTCCTTCATGTCTGGTTGTTCAGGTTGTGACATTTTACTTTTCAATTGAGATAGCAGAAACTGTTGGTATTTTAACATATAAAACTGACAATTTAAGGCCCTCATGGATAAGGTAGCCGAGGTATATACCTTTTTTCCCCACCTTTCTAAGGATCTGGAATCTCTCTCGGAAGGCAATGGGTTTTTGGTAATGGAGGCCTTAACTCCCTTGGGCCCCTGAGAGATGGTTTCTAGGTCAGCAGCATGGCTTTTGTATAGAAATTGGTGCGAGTCAGGAACCCTGTAGTACCTGTCAGGCTTAACTGGAGCTGGAGGAAGAGAATCCGGGTTAAGGCAGGCCTCCGAGTAAACATCATCTAGGATGTCCAGGACAGGAGGTATAGCCAGAGGCCTGTGCTGGGGTAACAAAAGAAATTCCCTGAGCCTTTTCTTGGAATCTGAATAATCCTGGCCTTCCCAGTGGAAGTGTTCCCTTAAGGTATGCAGAGTTTCACCAAATGAGTAATCCTCAGGGGGGGGGGATACAGAAGGAATAAATTCCTCTGCATCAGAGTCTTCAAAAGGGGAGTAAGACTGTTCCTGATAATCAGAGTGCTCTGAAATAATGGAGCCCTGATCAGAGGAGGGGGAATCTTCCTCCACTCTGGGTCTTTTGTCCGGAGGTGGCTGAGAACCTCTGATTAGAGTAATTAAATCCTCAGCCATTTTAAGCATCTGTTTCTTAGGCATGGGGCCTGGAGATGGGCCCTGTGAAGCTGGTCTCTTAGGGTGCATGGTAGCTTTAGACTTGGTGAAAGCCTTGATGGAGAAAGAAGAGGAAGGTCTGAAGACACCTTGAGTGGAGGTGGACCTGTCCACATTCTGTGTTTCAACGCCAAGCGTGGCTTCGGTATCTGTAGTCAGGGTGTGGGCAGAGGAGCCTGCGACCTCAGGTACAGGAGACACCGCCAAAGATGTGTTGTCGGTAATCAGGGGCTGCGTAGGCGCCTCGCTGAGAACCGGACCACGTGTAGTCGGCTTAGGCGTGGTGTCGGTAGAGGCCGCAGACCTCGAGTGTTGGTCCTTGTCTTTGCGTTTTTTAGACAAAACCGGAGTCGGAGTATCCGACGACATAGTATAGTTAAATGCTTTTCCAAAATAATGCTGGGCGAACTCCACCCGACGCTTAATAGTGCGTTTGTTGAATGTAGCACAAAAGCGACAGACCGAGACGTCGTGGTCTGGGCCTAAACAAGGTATACAGAGGGAATGGAAATCCTTATGCGGTATTTGCTTCCCACAAGAAATACAATTATTAACTTTGTCTGACATCGGTCTGAGGCAACAAAAAGTTTCCCCAACGGGGTACTTGGCTTTTAAGAAGACTTCGGTTCCAAATTTTTCGTAATCTCAGGAGCTGGCCAGTCCGGCACTTGCAAACTGCTTCTGCTTCGGGCACCGCGCGGCAAGAAAGACTGAAGAAAATGGTGTCGACTGGTTCTTTTATACCCCTGTCGCACTGACGTCAGGGAAGAAGCAACGACAACCGACGCCGGACCTAGACTTTGGAATTCGGCCGACCGAGGACCCGCCTGACGGCAGGAGAACCCCATCTGTTATGACTGCAGCTGTATGCACGATGAACATCTGGACATCCCTCCAAAATTGATGAAAAGACTAGACGAAAACTGGTCAGGGAGGCTGCCAAGAGACCTACAGCAACACTAAAGGAGATGCAGGAATTTCTGGCAAGTACTAGTTGTGTACTACAGGTGACAACAATCTCCAGTAGTCTCCATATGTCTGGACTATGGGGTAGGTTTCAAGACCGAAGCCTTTTTTTTTTTTTTTGTTTTTACATAGAAAAACATCCGAGCCTGGCTAAAATTTGCAAAATACATTAAGTCTCCCAAAAGCATGTGGGAAAATGTATTATGGTCTGATGAGTCCAAGGTTGAACTTTTTGGCCACAATTCCAAAAGGTATGTTTGGTGCAAAACACTTTGCATCACCAAAAGAACATCATCCCCACTGTGAAGCATGGTGGCGGCAGTATCATGCTTTGGGATTGCTTTTCTTCAGCTGATGCTGGGGCTTTAGTCAAGGTGGAGGGAATTATGAACAGTTCAATACCAGTCACTTTTGGCCCAAACCCTTCAGGCATCTGCTAGAAAGCTGAAGATGAAGAGGAATTTCACCTTTCAACATGACAATGACCCCAGGCATACATCCAAATCAACAAAAGAATGGCTTCACCAGAAGAAATCCAGACCTAAATCCAACAGAAAATCTGTGGGGTGACCTGAAGAGGGCTGTGCTTAAAAGATGCCCTCGCAATCTGACAAACTGAGAGTGCTTTTGCAAGAAGAGTGGGCAAGTATTGCAAAGTCAAGATGTGCCATGCTGATAGACTCCTACCCAAGAAGACTGAATGCTGTAATTAAATCAAAAGGTGCTTCAACAAAGTATTAGTTTAAGCGTGTGCACACTTATGCAACCAGCTTATTATAATTTTTATTTTTTTATATTTTTTTCCCCCAACAGATGTGTTTTTCAATCGAATCATACAGGTTAAAAGGTCACATTAAAGGTGGGAAAGTTTTGAAATGATTTATTGTGGTCTCATTTTTTTACATCATAAAAACCTGGCATTTTAACAACGGAGTGTACAATTTTTATATCCACTGTAGCATGTTACAATTGTAGAATAAACACATTCCCCTAAGCTTCTTTAAGCACATACCAGTGTTAGAAAGCAGACTTTTGTCTAAAGGTTCACCCCATCACTCAGGTGAAGCAAGGTGGATTCCGTTTAATCCAATGAATAACAGATCAATCCTTCGTCCTTACAAATACAATGCACAGCTCATGGAAGTTCACAAGTTTGGTTCATGTGCCTTGTGAACTTGGAGAAGGCTTACAATGGTATATTCTGAAACTCCTTGTGGAGGTTCTACAACATTACAAGGTCTGACAGCATCTGCTGTGTGCCATTCAGGCCCCGTATTTCTGCAGCAAGAGTTGCGTCTCCATTCTTTGTAGTAAGCCATATTCAAGATGGTTGTAAAATTCTGACAACAGCTGTCTTGTCTCTCCTCTCATGATTTTTACGGAAATATGAGTAGCAGCAGAGGTCTGGACAGATAAGGGTTGCATCTTTTTGTTTATAGGCAATGTTCCCTTCTTGGCCTCAAGTCACTGATCTCTAGCATGTACTGGAGCATTTTACTTCTTACAGGTTCATAGGTTTATTGATGGTTACTAGGCTAATGGCCATAGAAACCTTAGAAGCCTAGCCATATTTTTCCAGAGTTGCGCCAAATGTTGGTGGTTAGGTGAGTGAAGTTCACAGGGGGTAACAGTTTATGGCAGTTAATAACTTTTTCTGTCCAGAAGTGACACTGGTGCCACCCCAGGAGTGAATATGTTGTCAACCATCCATTGATCTAGGTTGCATTTCAAGAGGTCAGGGAGGGGCTCTGTTTCACATGAATTGGAAGCTTGTTCCAGAGAAGTGGCAGTCTCTGGGAGATGCATTTATCTCTCCGGCATGACTTGTTCAAGTCACAGGCTAGGTTAAGATCCCTGGAGCCAGTGACTCTCCTGCAGTTTGATTTACGAATGTGTAGCATTTCCATCAGGTAAATGATGGGTAGGTATGGTGTTAAACAAAGGAATGCAGAAGGTCAGATGGTAGTGGATTTTGTGAAAAGGATGGACATGGTTGTGGTGAATACGTATTTTAACAAGAGGGAGGAGCATAGGGTGACATACAAGAGTGGAGGAAGATGCACACAGGTGGATTATATCTTATGTAGGAGGGCCAGTTTGAAGGAGATTGGAGACTGTAAAGTGGTGACCAGGGAAAAGTGTAGTTAGGCAGCATAGGATGGTGGTTTGTAGGATGACGTTGGTGATCAAGAGGAGGAGGAGGAGTGTGAGGGCAGCACCAAGGATCAAAATGGTGGAAATTGAAAAAGGGTAATTGTGAAGTGGAGTTCAGGAATGAGTTAAGACAGGCACTGGGTGGCAATGAAGAGTTACCAAATAGCTGGGTAACTATAGCAGAGCTATTAAGGGAGACTGCTAGAAAGGTGCTTGGTATGACATCTGGACAGGGGAAGGACAACAAGGAGACATTTTGGTGGAATGAGGAAGTACACGAGAGTATACAGAGAAAGAGGCTGGCAAAAAAGAAGTGGGATTGTCAGAGAGATGAGGAAAGTAGACAGGAGTATAAGGAGATGAGGTGCATGGCAAAGAGAGGTGGCGAAGGCTAAGGATAAGGCATATGAAGAGTTGTATGAAAGGTTGGACACTAAGGAGGGAGAAAAGGACCTGGACCGATTAGCTAGATAGAGGGATCGAGCTAGGAAAGATGTGCGGCAAGTAAAGGTGACAAAGGATAATGAGGGAAAGCGAGGAGAGTGTGTTGAGCAGATGGAAAGAGTGCTTTGAGGGTTGATGAATGAGAGGGAGAGATGGTTGGAAGATGTGGGAATAGTGAATCATGAAGTGCAATGGATTAGCAAGGAGGAAGTAAGGATAGCTATGAAGAGTATGAAGAATGGAAAGGCTGTTGGTCCAGATGACATACCCTTGGAAGCATGGAGGTGTTTAGGTGAAATGGCAGTGGAGTTTTTAACCAGACTGTTTAATGAAATCTTAGAAAGTGAGAGGATGTCTGAGAAATGGAGAAAAAGTGTTTTGGTACAGATTTACAAGAATAAGGGTGATGTGCAGAGCTGTAGTAACTACAGAGGGATTAAATTGATCAGTCACAGCATGAAGTTATGGGAAAGAGTAGTGGAAACTAGGTTAAGAAGGGACGTGAGGATTAGTGATCAGCAGTATGGTTTCATGCCGGGAAAGAGCACTACAGATGCGATGTTTGCTCTGAGAGTGTTGATGGAGAAGTACACAGAAGGTCAGAAGGAGTTGCATTGTGTTTTTGTAGACTTGGAGAAAGCATAGGACAGTGTGCCTAGAGAGGCGTTGTGGTATTACATGAGGAAGTCGGGAGTGTCAGAGAAGTATGTAAGAGTGGTACAGGATATGTACGAGGGTAGTGTGACTGCGGTGGGAATGATGGATGCATTTAAGGTGGAGGTGGGATTACATCAAGGATCAGCTCTGAGCCCTTTCTTATTTGCAATGGTGATGGACAGATGAGATCAGACAGGAGTCCCCGTGGACTATGATGTTTGCAGATGACATTGTGATCTGTAGTGAGAGTAGGAAACAGGTGGAGGAGACCCTGGAGAGATGGAGATATGCTCTAGAGAGAAGAGGAATGAAGGTCAGCAGGACTAAGACAGAATGTGTGTGAGTAAATGAGAGGGAGGATAGAGGAATGGTGAGGATGCAAGGAGTAGAGGTGGTGAAGGTGGATGAGTTTAAATACTTGGGATCAATAGTTCAGAATAATGGTGAGTGTAGAAGAGAGGTGAAGAAGAGAGTACAGGCAGGATGGAGTGGGTGGAGAAGAGTGTCAGGAGTGATTTGTGACACTCTTAGTACCAGTAAGAGAAGGTCTACAAGAGGGTAGTCAGACTAGCTTTGTTACATGGGTTGGAGACAGTGACATTGACAAAAAGGCAGGAGTTAGAGCTGGATGTGGCAGAGTTAAAGATGTTAAGATTTGCACTGGGTGTGATGAGGGTGGACAGGATCAGGAATAAGTATATTAGAGGGTCAGCCCAGGTTGGAAGGTTTGGAGACAAAGTCAGAGAGGTAAGATTACGTTCGTTTGGACATGTGCTGAGGAGGGATGTTGAGTATATTGGGAAAAGATGCTAAGGATGAAGCTACCAGGTAACAGGAAAACAGGAAGGCCTAAGATAAGGTTTATGGATGTGGTGAGAGAGGACGCGCAGGTGGTTGGTGTGACACAGCAAGATGCAGAGGACGGGAAGAAATGGAAACAGATGATCCACTGTGGCGACCCCTAATGGGAACAGCCAAAAGAAGAAGATGATGATGATGATGAGCATTTCCATCAGGGCCAGGTCACAGACTGCACTGTAAGCTAGACACAGGTCACCCCTTAGCAACCTGAAGGAGATGGACAAAGCCCTGTCACTGTATTCTGTTTAAGACATGTTTTGTGCACCATGTAATTTCTTGGTGAGAAACCTCTGTGGTCTCTTCAATTGCTGCAGGTGTCTGGTGAGGTACATGCAGAAAGGAGCATTGTACTCTATTGGTCTGATGAGGGCAGAGTATAATGGAATTATACCATCCTTAGATCTGGATGCAATGCCTTTACTTATAAGACATGCCACACAGGAGGATTTCCTTACTACTGTGGATATATGGTGATCAAAGTTCAGATTGCTATCAACCAGAGCACTCAGATCACGTACCACTGGGTCTACACTTAGGGAGGTGCTGTCTATAACGTAATGAGCATAGATGTCAACTTTCCCAATGGGAATAATAATGCTTTATTTTGCAATTCGCTTTAATCCATGGCTTTCACACCAATCATTTGTCTGTGTTAACCCTATCTGCAGTATATTAACATAGTTGGGGCAACTCTGTGATTGCTCCCAATTTGCACCTGTTGTAAACTTGTTCAGCCACAGGCTGTCCAAGTTTGCCTGGACTTCTGAGAAATTTCAAACCGTAAGGGGCCCAGCACAGAATCCTCCGATATGCTACTGGTGACTAGTCTTTTGCTAAAGGTGAATTCATCAACTTTGACAGCAAGTCTCCTGTTGGCAAGCCAGCTGGCTACCCGTCCGATAATGCAGAGGGTCAATTCCCAATTGGGAGAGTTTGTCTAGAATACCCGAGTGGGGGATTGTGCCAAATGCCTTGGCTAGGTCAAGATAGGTGGAATACACTACCACACCCTCGTCCAGGGCCTTCTATGTGAAGTGGCTAGATTAAAATCATCTCTTCCAAAATCAAAGGCCATTGCTCTCTCCCAGGAAAGCAAAGGACTATTCTCTGCAGATCAGAAGGGAACATCCTCCAAGTGAAGTTTAAAGTATCTTGGATCTTGTTCATAAGAGAAGATCGTGAGAAGGGGAGACTGAACAGCACAATGGAGAAGTGCTGTTAAGTCCTGCTGTGGTAGTTCTTTAAATTCTCACCTTCATCAATGACACAAACTCAGGAAGAGGACTGAATTACAAGTAGTAATAATGTGGTTACTCTGTAGGGTTGTTATGTTCATGCTCCATGATACAGTGATGAGAACGGGTCAAAGACCTCAGAGTAGAGCAGTGATGCTGCTTCCCAAGGTCGACAGCAGTCATCTGATGTTTTCTCACCTTCCCTGAAGTTGTACTATGCAAGGCTCATTGGGAGAAAGGCTCTGGAGTAGACCCAGGATAAGCTAGAGAAATCAGACCGTCAAGTTTGCCTAGAAGCCACAGGGTATTCCCACCCCAAGACGAGCTGAGAAGTCTGATCTGTATTGCTCAAACTTCTGCCATGACAATATTCTTCAGGACAATTGCTTTAGCAAATAAATCAGAAGGGGGGAAAACTTTATTTATATAATTTATATCAGCAAATGCTTAACTTGGTGAACGCTGTATAAATAGACCCAAATATACCGAAAAACCATAATGCCGAACACACGGAACAGCAATTTCTTCCCCGGGGGGGATCGCTGCTCCGTAAAAAAAAAACAAAAAAAACCCCAAACAAAAAGTGGGGGGCTTCGCATCCCTGATGTGGGGGGCTGTGCTCACCACACACCCCCTCTACATAAATATACCATCTCAGAGATCGCACCACAGTGGAGGAAATGGCAAAGTCCCGAAAACGGCCCACTGATTTTTTTACCCTGGGAAAAAATTGCTGTTCCGTGCTTTCGGGATTTCACCATTTTGAATAAAATGAGGTGATTAAAACAGCATTTGCTGATTTAATAGGAACCTGGAAAAAATGTATTTTACTCTACTGATAAAGTTACGTGGGTCTGCCACTGCACAGCCTAAGTAGTTATCCAAATACTGACTAATGCCCACTTCTGATGACCTACTACAGGAGTGGTGCAAACTAATTAAATAGGTCTCAAAGCAACAAAATTGAGGATTTCTTCAATGGTCAGTTTCATTCTTCTGACAAAACAATTTAGCATCAAATCAGTTAAAATGACCTCTGAAGTTTAACTCCGTGTCATAAATCATATACAATCTACAAAACAAACAAACTGTGCTCTAAGAACAGGTGAAAGTTGAAAACTGCTTAAAATCAATCCTTTCCAATCCTTTCCAAACCATAAGGCTCTCGCTTACATTTTGATGAGCGTCTCCCAAGGTGCTCATTGTCTACTGTGTCACTTGACCACTCAACCTTCTTCTCATTTCTGCGCTTACGAAGGCGAATTGTGAGGCTGCGGCCCTCCTATTAAAAACAAACAGAATAGGTTAGCCAAAGCTGTTTTAATGCAGACAGCCAGCTGGATGACAGGGAAAAATACCTTAGAGTAAATGAGCAAAGAAAGACTGCAACATGTCATTTAAATGGACTTTGCACCCTGCATTGAAACAATATTCACAAAAAACACAGCTGTGTTAAATCACATCTACAACATATTCTTTCTACAGCTAGTAAACCAAAATAAACTTTCCTTAAACTAATTTCATAAAAGCTGTACAACTTTCCTATATGGCAAATATGGTAATCAGTCATTCATTTTATAATTATCTGCTTAATTTGATGCGGAGTCGCAGAGATGTTAAAGGTTATCCAGGCAAGATTCGCCTGAAGAGGACAACAACCCACCACTGGATGCAAGCACACATACTCCCATGCCATTGCACACCTACAGCACTTTTTTGGGATGCGAGAGAAAATCATAGCGCCTGGCAAAAACTAATAAGGATGGCATCCCAGCCAAGAACCAAACTGGAGAATCAGGCACTAAGTCAGCAATGTTAACTAATGCACCATGAAAAATTCTCTTTACTACTGTAAATATGAAGAGGTAAAAGCATTTGAGAGCTGCCCCATACTAAGCACCCTGTACAAAAAAAAAAATGTTTAACGGCAAAAACAGCCATTACCGAGCATCCAAACTCTGCAAAGGAAATCAGATGTTACTCTTCCAAATACTTGCAACCCTCTTCCCCCATCATTAAAAACAAAGCAGCACTGACCTAGACACTAGCCTCAGGATATAACCACAGCCCTTCTATTCAAAGAAATTTCTGAATGGAATGATATCAAATGATTCCACCACAGAATACAGCTAATGAACATAAAAAGACATGCCAACTTCATCTTATACTATAAAGAAAACCATGTGCCAACACACAGCTTTAGCTTCAACATACAGTATAACAGCTCCAGTTTGCATGCTGCATTGTTTTTACACAGTACTATTTTAAATTCAGTAAAATAATGTTCACTTACCAATAACTGCAATGAAGGATGATTATGTGTATACTAGGCTAATAACTACTAGGGCCCTTACAAGTGTAGCCATACCATCCAAATGTGACCTACAAATTTGATTTCTATAGGGACGATTTACTGACTGCCTCTGTCCATCAAAGACATAGGTACCACACCAGGAGAGAATTTCTGATCAAGTGCAATTTGGACCAATGGATGGACAAATAGGGATAGGGAGAAATTCTGTTTCACATGGATGGGGAGCCTATTCCTGAAATTGAATTCTCTTGAGAAAAATATCAGTCTCTCCAACATGTCCTATTTATGTAGCAAGCAAAATTAGGTCTTTTAATCTAGTAGTTCTAATGACGTTTGTTTTGTGCATGTGCAGAAAGTTCATCAAAACATGGTAAAGTGATGCCTTGTATGCCAGGCAAAGATCACCCCCAGAAGTCTATATGATACACAGTAAAGAAACAGGCTTTGTGGCATGCAGCAATGTGTCTGGTCAGGTATATACTGAACGGGGCATGATGAGGGCAGAGTACACCAGTATGATGACCTCACTGGACCTAGATGTCATGGCCCTGCTTACAAGTTGAACAACATAGGATTTTCTTACTACCTTGGACACGTTAGTTCTCGGGTCCCTGACTAATGAAATCAACTTTTAGGACCGTTTTTACTGATGACGCAGTTCCCAGGATGGCAGACTTCCCAGAAGGTATTATAATTAATTTCTTTGAGTTTTAAGCCATGATTGTGACACCAAGAGCTTGTAGTACCTTTCTAAAGGGTGTTTTTGTCTTGGGGGGATTCAATGACTGCTCCCAGTTTGCAATCATCTAATCTGGCTTTGACATCCATAAAAAAGATGCTAAAGAGGAGTGGGCCTAGCACAGAGTCCTGAGGACTCCACTGGCGACTGGTCCCTTTGTAGAGGTAGCCTCACAGACCCTAACCTCCCAAATCCTATCAGTGAGCTAGATGGCTATCCACAGTGTTATAAAGGGTTTTATACCCATTTCCATAAGTATGCTAACAATGCCCAAGTGGGGTATTGTATCAAATGCTTTAGCCAGATCTAAGTAGGCAGTATCCACTATTTTTCCCTCATCCATTGCCTTAGTGACATTTTCAAAGAAGTCCATCAGATTCAGTAAGCATGGCCTTCCTTTGACAAAGCCAAACTGAGATGAATCCAATGTCTGGGAGGTCCTCCTGTCCATGTTGATCATTTACATGATAATTATTTCCATGTCTCTGCAAAATTAGTCAGACTAATGGGTCTATAGTTTCAGGGATCTGCCTAAGTCTATTTCTATCTCTTATAAAAGAGTTAGAAATATTAAGGATTTAGTTGTTCAGAATTTATTTGTTCTTCCCAGTGAATCTCTTTATTAGTCCCTTTGTTAACCTAGGCACATCTCCATGTGGCAAGTGTTCAGTGTGTAATCATGTGGTAAGAGTATTTAATAAAATAAATGGGATTCATTTCAAGCCTACAGCTATTTATTCCTGTACTACGAAGGGAGTAATCTACTGTTTGTCCTGTCCCTGTGGACTTTTCTACATAGGGGAAACTAAAAGGGTTAGATTACAGGAACACATAAGAAAATAAAAACTTGGATAGCCCAGTGGCTTTGCATTTTCATAAGTCACATGCAGGGTCACACACTGACTTACAAACTTGTATTTTAGAACACGTTTGTGTCAATGATGTTGTTTTGTTAAAAAATACGCTGCTGTTTAAAGAGACAGTTTTTATACTGAAGTTTGGCACATTGTTTTCTCAGGGTCCGAGGAAAGAAGTTGACTGGAATGCTCTTTTACAATGAAATACTAATTATTTTATTGCCTTAATTGTTTTATTTTTTAATTGATGATGGGCGATATACTTTGCTGTTTAAATGTGGAGTTATTCTCATCTTGTATCAACTCTGAGAAAGGCTTGTTTGCCGAGGTGCTAGAGCATTGCACATTAAATTTTATTCATGAGCAACTTTGCAGTTTGTTTTCACTAGCCTTATTGTCGTTTGATATATAGTTCTGCTTTTTTGGTTGCTTTTTGATTGTTTCGTGATCTGTTGAAGATCCTCCCTTATGAAGGGGTGGGTGATTGTTGCAGTCCTCCATTCACATGTTCCAGGTGAAGTCACATTTTAAGACTGTTCAACAGGCATCCTGGGATGTTATCAGGGCTCACTGAGGCAGTGATCTTAGCTTTAGTGAATACAGCAAATACCTGCTCCCTAAGTTATAGTTACAGGAGTTATGTCTGATGGCATTTTTAGGGATGGTTGGGGGTGAAAGAGGGGTAAAGTTGGAAGTGAATTTATCTGCCAACAGGTTTACTATATTGCCATGCTTGTTGAATGTGGCACCATGAACCACCAATTCAGCACACTGCTGCATGCTGCCCTCGAGGTTTCTGACAGCTGTAGAAGGCCTTATGGCCATCTTTCACCTGGGGGGGTACATCTTAACCTCAAAGTTGGCTTTGCTTGACCTAATTAGCTCTTTTGTCTACTTAGTGCGATGAGAATTTTTATCTTTATGGGAATTAACCTTCCAGATTTTTGCCATAATTGTTTCCCTTTGATGTACATACGGTTTAATATGGGATGCCACCAGGGTGTTTTTTCCCTGGGGATAATCATGGGCCTATTTCTGTTAGGTACAGAGACCTCTATGCAGACATTGAAATAGTTGTACAGAATTTGAAAGCAATTTGGCATAGACTGCTGTGTTCTCGGGGTTTGGAGGGGCACTGAATTTTAACTAACCATGTCTTAATGAAAGGTAATTCACCTCAAAACAGTTCTCAACTGTTACTGGTTTTAATGGGATTACGGAGAGGATTTTGATTTCCAAGGAGACAGCTTTACTGTCGGACCTTACCAGGAAGGACGAGACATTGGGGGATGCAGCATTTTCCTATATTTGTGAGCATGAGGTCAAGTATGTTGGAGCCTCTAGTGGGCATATTCACTATTTGGTCAAGAGTGCAGTCCAGGAATCTCTCTGCCTGTTGATTTGTGGCTGTGTAGCATTCCCATTCTATGCAGGGGTAATTAAAGTCTTTCATAAGTAGGGTGTTAGGCTGGATGTAAGTGTCTCCAGTACGACCAAGTATGCATTAAGCACTTCTTTGGACATGGATGGTGACCTATAGCTGGCTAGGATACAGTACAGGATTTTGTCTATAGAGACTAGCATGTTGAGGAAGTCCAGCACATCATCCTGTTTGATCACACTAGAGGTATATGTGTTACTGATGTATAATGAGACACCTCCACTTTTAGCCCTTGTTTGTGCAGCTACTGGTCTAAAAGTGCGGAAGACACAAACTTTGCATTGCCAGGGTACTCCCTGCTGCTTTAAACAATGTCTCGGTAACTGCACAGATGTCTATATTCTCAAATGTGTGGAAGACTTACAGGGGGTTTAGTGTTTTTTTTTTTCCTCCAAGTTATTTATTTATTTAGGATCCTGGCATTAAGGATAACAGCATAAGGTTCAGTTTATTTTGTTATGTTGGTAGGTTTGTCAATTTGGTATTACCTAAAAAAGACAGTATGGGGCTGGACAGTTTTAACCTGTACTCAAAATCTTAGAGGGGAAAGATGCAGAGCATTCTTGGCAAAGCAACATGGTCTGTTAAGGTCCTCCCATGCTGACAAATACTGGATCCCCTTAGAATGACACCAGAAAGACGGCCAGTTGTTGAAATCAATCATTTTTTGCTCGTACTGTGGCATCATCCTCTGTAATTGGTATATGTTGCTTGATGCTAGGGTCATACCAACCTGACATGCAGTCCGAAAGCTCCACATCTCTCTTCAGATACAATCATACTGGTACCTGTGGTGTAATGACCTGACTGCATGCGTGATTTTGTGGATCCTGACTCCAGATAACTGTTAGTTGCCTATTTTCTCCTTCAGCCCGGTTAGAGGGACATGAGGGTAATGAAAGTGTTTTTGCTTGCCTTAGCATTTTAGTGTTTGGGGCTCCACTGAGTGACAGTACTTGTAATGTTGTGGTTCTTTTGGACTGCCTTTGGACTTGCTGAGTCATAGCTTTGACAACGGGTGGTCTAGGCAATCTTTGTTGTTTAGGAAGATTGCTTTTAAGTGCCTTAACATACATTAGGTTACATGTGCATTCTGTGCTATGTGAGGTGGGTGTTGTGTGCATGGTTTTGACAACCAGAAATGCACTTGTGTGAGAGAGTTTAGCCTCCAGTGTCACTGTGTAAGCATACCTCTTGCATACTGTCTGCTTCTTTAAAGATTAAGGGTCTGTCAGTAAACATGAGACAATTGCTATATTGTCTCAAGATGCCCATATCCACCAAGCTGGCTAAAGAGAATTTAGAAAACTGCATATCCACACTGTCCATTTCTTTGACTGGTGAGCTATAAGGAGGAGGTGCACTGGGTTTACAAGGCTATGAAGTGTGCTTTGATGGTGCACACTAAGAAGGGTGCTTTACTGGAGCAGATTATGATAAACAGTACTAAATTCTACCAACTTTAAGGTTTACATAATAGTGAATTCTACGAAATCTGCAGGTATTGTCACTCTATGCACACCTAGCTTGTCGGTGCACAAAGCAATTGCTCTATACTGCTTCTTCACAGGGTACAGTTTTATGGACCATTCTAGAGGGAAGCTTTGTTTTCTAGGTGTTTGATACTGTACAGGGACTGCCAACCCATGCAAACACACAAAATTTATAGCGGCACAGGGAGGGGAAAAAAACTAACCCATAAAATTATTACACTACAAGTCCTTTTGTGCATTTCCCAACTGAGATAGACCAGGCAAACACCTCCTGCCACAAAATAAAAAAAACAGTCCTCTAATGTAAGAGATGCACGAGTTCAATGGAAAGCCCTTGATGAAGGCAATTTCATGGCAGTCTTACAGCAGTAATAGTGAGTGAAGAGCAATTTTTTAGGAAAAAGTAGCAATCACTCAAAATAAGTTAAGCAAGTGTGATTTAGCAATCAAAGGTACTCAACTCTCCTGGAAGGCACCGGATACAAGTAACACACTTCTGGAACACAGGCTAGGACTTGAAGCTTGCTGAGCTGCAGGAAAGTGAGCAGGATACTATATTTAGTAAAGGGGGTAGCTGTAAACTCCTACAAAGCTCACTAACACACACACACAAAAATGCTGACTATATGAATACAATGATCCCTTTTCAGGCTACTATTTCTTCAATATAAGGAGAGGGCAATTACTAACCAATCCATGACATGGTGTCTCCACCAAGAATCTGTACTTGGTTTATCTGACACCATACCACCATCCTGTATACACCGCTGTTCAAAATTAACATGCTTTATTATTACAGCCTTCTAAAGTCGGATTTGGAGACAATATAAGAACTCTGCCTTTAGCCTCTAAATCCAAACTAAATCAAAACCGCTGACAGAAGTATTACCACTGCCTGTCTGAATAACAGATTCCATTCCCATTCATGGACAAACTCACTTAGGTCGCAAGAATTTTGTTTCAGCAAATTTAGGACAGTATTTTAACCAAGGTGCCCACTCAATTAAAGGCTTTTACACAAATCACTAAGAAAAACAAAAGCATTTGTCACAGTCAAATGTTTAAATAAAATGGACCTGAACTTAACATGCAACTGACAAAAGAATGCGACAAATAAGACGTAGTAAAATATAACTAGCAAGCAAGACAACAATATTTCAGTAAACTCAAAATGTCAAGTTACACAATATTTACAAAGCAGTGGGCAATATATTTTTTTGTCAGTCTTTATACATATGCAAAGTATTAACTGTGGTTTCTTCTTAGTAAAGCTAGGCAACGAACAGTGTGTATTTCAAGAGCAACTACAAATTTCTGGGATTCAAAAACGCATACCAAACATGCCGCACTATATGTTAGCCTATATTCTAAACATGATAGAACTACCAGTTATGAATAATATTAAATAATTCTTGGAATCCTTTTTTGTCATAATTGTTATGGCTTTTTGTAACTTTAGGTCAAATTAGGGAAAATTCTAATAACCATTTTCACACCTGTTCAATAAGGGGCTTCTTTGCGTGTGTGCTTGTACTGCGTTTGTGGAATACTTCATGAGCAGAGCTGGTTACTGACTGCTTACAGCAGATTTGCAATATAATAGAGAAGGCAAAGGCTTACTGCAGTTAATGTTGCACAACATCTTAACACGATGTTCTATGTATAAAATGGCCTTAGAAAGCCAGGAGAAGATGGTTTGCCAATACACAGACAAACCCACTGGCATGAAACAAAAAAAATTGCTCAGATTTTTCCTGACAGGTTTTGTCTGGTCCAAATAATATCCGAGCTGTCTATGTAAATCCAAGGTGTGAAGAACTTCTCTCATTAGTAGTTTTTGGAGACGGGCAAAAAGAAAAAGATGGATGGACTGATTCAAGGACAACTTATTAACCAAGTTGGGCATAAAAGAAGGAATGGTACAAGAGACTACCTTTCCTTGTGAAAAACCAAAAAAAAAGGAGAAACTGCCATGAGCGCTTTAAGTTCACAGACCATTTTTGGCAGAAGCAAGAGCCGGCAACAGAGTCTTCAAGTACAAAGTTGTAGAGAAGAAGAAAAAGCAGGCTCTAAAGGGAACAAAGTCAACTTTTCAAGAACAAAATTAAGGTCCCAAGGAGGACAGACATGATTTTGTGGAGTCCTGATATGAAAGATGCCTTTTAAAATTTGGCTGACTTCAACACTACAAACCAAAAGTGGATTCAAAAAAAGGGTCTAGGTCACGCTTGAATGAACAAATAGAAAATCTCTTCCATTTAGTCACATATTTTCTACTAGTGGGTTTGTTTGGCCTCTTGCAAAACTCAAACCATGTCCTCAGAAAACTGGTGCTTGAAAGGAATCAAAACCCTATCACCCAAAGTGTCAGTTGAAGGATAGACAACTGAAGGTGGATGAGAAATCGCTTTGTCTAGTGCAACTAGATTCATTCTAGCAGTTATCTTTTAGTGATTGCCTTTGGCCAGGTGAAACAAATGGGTGGAGCCACTACTGTCTGGGCCAAAAGGGAGTCACCAGCAAGATTTTGGGTGCCCCATGTGATCTTGTGCAGGACCTGTAGTAGTGGAGGAAAAGGTGAAAGTACAGTTTTGTACCTACCATAAATGTAGATGTTCGAGTGCTAATACAGCTGCAGTCATAACAGATGGGTTTTCCTGCCATCAGGCGGGTCCTCGGTCGGCCGAATTCCAAAGTCTAGGTCCGGCGTCGGTTATCGTTGTTTCTTCCCTGACGTCAGTGTGACAGGGGTATAAAAGAACCAGCCAATGCCATTTTCTTCAGTTTTTCTTGCCCCAGATGTCAGGTGCCCCCAGAAGGAAGGCAAAACATAAATTTATGTAATAATGCAAATGCAATATAATCAAAAAACAGTAGTTGCAAGCAAATACACCATAAAAGAATACCCCAATGAGGTTGTATGAGGAGGTGTTAGCCATTAGGCCTGTCCCAAGAGGGGAAGGAGGGAGGGAAACCTGGACTGCAGCTGTATTAGCACTCGAACATCTACATTTATGGTAGGTACAAAACTGTACTATGTTCATCGTGCATACAGCTGCAGTCATAACAGATGGGTAGAATCCCAAAGCTAATAAATAAAGGGGTGATAGGCACTAGGAGGAGCCAGGATGCCCTGCAAGACTGCAGTGGCAAAGCCCGCTCTAGTTTTGGAGTACAATGGTAGGTGATAGTGCTTGGAGAAAGTATCTACAGAACTCCAAGTGGCTGCTTCCAAAATATCTTTGGTAAGAACCCCCCTGAGGAAAGCTGCAGAGGTAGCTGTGGCCCTCGTGGAGCGAGATCTGATGCCTGTAGGTACAGCTTTACCATGAAGAGAGTAACAAAAGCGTATGCAGTGGGCTATCCATTTTGAGATTGTCTGTTTGGAAATAGGCTTCCCTTGAGCACCTGCAGCATAGGACACAAAGAGTTGCTCTGATTTTCTGAAAGGCTTTGTTCTGTCTAAATAATAACGGAGCTGTCTGTGAATGTCCAAGGAATGTAGTAGTCTCTCCCCTTTGTTTTGTGGATTAGGGTAAAATGTAGGTAAGTGGATAGCCTGATTCAAGGCTACCCTGGATACTACCTTTGGCATAAATGAAGGATTGGCTCGTAAGGAAACTCTGTCCTGATGGAAAATGATGAAAGGCCATGAGGGCTTGTAGTTCCGAAACCCTGCGTGCTGAGGTGATAGCTAGAAGGAAGGCTGTTTTCCATGACAAATATTGCAGATCTGTCGAAGCAGCTGGCTCAAAAGGAGGCAGGGTTAGTTTTTCTAGAATGAAATTGAGGTCCCAAGCAGGTACTGGTTGCTTCCTTGGGGAGTTTATATTCTTAGCCCCTCTGAGGAACTGTCTTAAGAGAGGGTGAGAGAATAAAGGAGTATCAGTGTTGTACTCTGCAGAAATGGCTGAAGCATGGATTTTGATGGAGGAGAATGAAAGTCCACTGCTTAGCAGCTCGGCTAGATACTGTAATATTTGAGGTAAATTCAGTATTCCAGGATTCTAACCCTTTTTCTGATTCAAGGCACAAAACCGTTTCCATTTTGCGGAGTAAGCATTTCTAGTAGAAGGCCTTCTGGCCTCCAAAATGACATCCTGCATCTCCTTGGAGAGTAGAGTCTGCTGTGAATTTAAGGAATCCTCCATGCGGCTAGATTGAGTGTTTTCAGCTGACTGTGAAGAGTTTTGAAGTTGTGCCGAGTCAGTAGAAGAGGCATTAGAGGCAGGATCCATGGTAGGGAATGCGTCAGGCTCCTCAGGATTGGGTACCAGTGTTGTCTTGGCCAGTCTGGAGCAATGAGAATAATCTTTGGTCTGTCTGCTCTGGCTTTTAATAGAACTTTGGCCAGCAGTGGAAGAGGTGGAAAGGCATAAACCGTCATCGTTGTCCAACTGAAAGAGAGTGCGTCCACTTTCCAGGCCTGTGGATGAAAGGTCCTTGAGCAGAATTTTGTCAATTGGTAATTTCTGTGGGTGGCAGAGAGATCTATGCCTGGCCTTCCCCATGCTTGAATTATTGTAAAAACTTGAGGATGCAACTTCCATTTGTGTGGATTTGTCATATTTCTGCTCAGGTGGTCTGCCAGTGTGTTTTCCTTCCCTGGCAGGAATTGTGCTTGAAGTTGGATTTGCAATTCCAGAGCCGTGTTTCAAAGGGACATGGCTAGTCTGCACAGGGGGTATGAATGAGTTCCTCCCTGTGTGTTTATGTACCACATCACTGTGGTGTTGTCTGTCCTTATCAATAGCTGGCCTGGATGCAGTAGGTCTTTGAAAGCCATAATAGTATTTATTACTGCTAGCATTTCCTTTTGATTGATGTGTAGGTGCTTTTCTTTTTGTGACCATTTGCCCTGAATGCACCGATCTGTCATGTGCGCCCCCCCAGGCGTAGTCCGAGGCGTCTGTTGTGATCACTTGATTTGCTTGAGGCTTGCAGAATGGGAGACCTATGTTTCTTTGGCATGCTTGAGCCCACCACAGAAATTCCTTTTGAAGACATGGAATCAGTGGGTATGATTGTTTCCAAACTGTGGCTGTGTTGAGACCATAAGTTTTTTAGGTACCATTGAAGTTTCCTCATATGCAGCTTTGCACATGGGATTAGCAGGATGCAAGATGCCATGAATCCCAGAGCCTGCAGGATTTTCCTTGCAGTCAGCCTGGTGAAGGTTGCCAGTTTTCTGAAGTATTGAGTTAATTGCCCTTGTTTCTCTGGCGTGAGGTAGGCCATCTGGGTGTTTGTATCCAAGCTGACACCCAGGAAAATGATTGTTTGAGAGGGTATTAGTCTTGACTTCTTTTTGTTGACTGTGTATCCCAGAGATTTCAACAAAATTATTACAAACGCCAGGTGTTTCAGAAGAGTGTGTTTGCTGTCCGCTTGGATTAGGCAGTCGTCCAAATATGGGTATATTTGTATCCCTTGAAGTCTGCAGAAGGCAATTACTAATGCCAGGCATTTCGTGAACACTCTGGGTGCAGTAGATAAGCCAAAGGGCAATGCAGAGAATTGATAATGGGATGAACCTGCAAGAAATCGGAGGTATCTTCTGCAATCTTGTCTAATTGGGACATGCAGGTATGCCTCCTTGAGGTCCAATGTTACCAGCCAAGACTCCTTGCCCAGCATGGGAAGAAGCTGCTGTAATGTGAGCATCTTGAACTTTGGTACGAGTAAATATGTGTTTACGATGGATAGGTCAAAAATAGGTCTCCAATCTTTGCCCTTCCTTGGTACCAGGAATAGTCTGGAATAAAAACCTTGACCCTGTTCTTGTGCAGGTACCTCTTGAATAGCTTTCATGTCCATGAGATCTGAAATTTGTTTTTGTGCCTCTGCCCTTTGATTGTGTGGCAGGTTTGGCATGCCTCTCATTTTTGGAAGGGTGTGAAAGTGGAATCTATGGCCTCTGTCTATAATGTCCAGGATCCGTTTGTCTTTTGTGACAATATGCCAATTTTTCGAAAATAATGCCAGTTTTCCACCTAAAGGTGCTGCCATTTGAGCTTTGCTTGGCATGCAAAGGGGAAAGTCATTGGGTCTGCTTTCTGAATGGCTGTGAACTATCCTCACCCCCTCTTGGTGTACGTGTTTGCCATTGTCTGCCTCTAAATGATTCTTGAGATTGCCCTCTACCCCTCGGGCGCCTGTATCTACCTCTTTGAGGTCTGTCCGTGGCTGGAAAGGACCAATTTTTTGAAGGCCAATTTCTACTGAAGCGTGGGAGTTGTACCTGTAGGAAATCTTTCACTGTTTGCATAGATTTTGCCTTTTCCTCCATTTTCTTTAATACCTCCTCAGCTTTAACACCAAAAAATACACCTGTTTGAAGAGGTGCATCTAGTAATTTAGCTTTGACATGATCTGGTAAGGTTTGCTCTTTGAGCCAAGCATGTCTAAGTATGACTGATCCTGTAACAGCAGCTCTACAACAGGCCTCTAAAGCATCAAAATCACATTGCAAGGTATGTTTACCCACTTGCTCTGCACTATGCAATAAATCCTGCAACTCCTTCAAGTCTGGTTGTTCAGGCTGTGACATTTTGCTTTTCAACTGAGATAACAACTGTTGATGCTTTAACATATGGAACTGATAGTTTAATGCCCTCATGGTTAAGGTGGCCGAGGTGTATACCTTTTCCCCCCACCTTTCTAAAGCTCTGGAATTTCTCTCCGAAGGTAATGGATTTTTGGCAGTGGAGGCCTTAATTCCCTTGGGACCCTGTGAAATAGTTTCCGGGTCAGCCGCATGGCTTTTGTATAGGAATTGGTGTGAATCAGGAACCCGGTAATACCGGTCAGGCTTGACTGGAGCTGGAGGTAAAGAATCTGGGTTAAGGCTGCCCTCTGAATACATATCCTCTAGTATGTCTAAGACAGGAGGTATAGCCAGAGGCCTGTGCTGAGGGAGCAAGAGGAAATCCCGGAGCCTTTTCTTGGAGTCTGAGTACTCTTGGCCTTCCCAGTGGAAGTGTTCCCTCAAGATATGCAAGGTTTCCCCAAAAGAGTAATCCTCAGGGGGGGGAGACAGAGGGAATGGACTCCTCTGCATCAGAATCTTCAAAAGGGGAATAAGAATGTTCCTGGTCCTCAGAATGTTCTGAAGTAATGGAGGCCTGGTCTGAGGAAGGGGATTCTTCCTCCACTCTGGGCTTTTTGTCCGGGGGGGGGGGTTGAGAACCCCTGATAAGAGTAATCAAATCCTCAGCCATTTTGAGCATCTGCTTTTTAGGCATGGGGCCTTGAGAGGGTCCCTGTGGAGCTTGTCTTTTAGAATGCATGGCTGCTTTAGTTTTAGTGTAAGCCTTAATGGAAAAAGAAGAAGGCCTGAAGACACTTTGAGAGGTGGCAGGCCTGTCTGAACTCCGAGTTTCCCCGCCAAGAGTGGCTTCGGTATCTGTAGTCGGGGTGTGGGCCGAAGAGCCTGCGACCTCGGGCACAGAAGACACCGCTAATGAAGTGTCATCGGTAGTCAGGGGCTGCATAGGCGCCTCGCTGAGAACCGGAGCACATGTAGTCGGCTTTAGCGTGGTGTCAGTAGAAGTCGCAGACCTCGTATGTCGGTCCTTATCTTTACGTCGTTTACTCAAAACTGGAGTCGGAGTATCAGACGACATGTTGCAATTAAACTTTTTGCCAAAATAGTGTTGGGCGAACTCCGCCCGACAGTTAATAGTGCGTCTGTTGAATGTAGCACAAAAACGACAGGCCAAGACATTGTGCTCTGGGCCTAAGCAAGGTATACAGAGGGAATGGAAATCCTTATGTGGTATCTGCTTCCCACATGAAAAGCAATTATTAACTTTGTCTGACATCGGTCTGAGACAAGAAAAGTTTCCCCAACGGGGTACTTAGCTTTCAAAAAGTCTTCGATTGAAAAATATTTGTAATCTCGGGAGCTGGCCGACCGGCACTTGCCAACTGCTTCTGCTTCAGGCACCGCGCGGCAAGAAAGACTGAAGAAAATTGCGTCAGCTGGTTCTTTTATACCCCTGTCGCACTGACATCAGGAAAGAAGCGAAGACAACCGACGCAGGACCTAGACTTTGGAATTCGG
Organism: Protopterus annectens; assembly: GCF_019279795.1. Taxonomy (NCBI): domain Eukaryota; kingdom Metazoa; phylum Chordata; order Ceratodontiformes; family Protopteridae; genus Protopterus; species Protopterus annectens. The sequence continues at coordinate 1,392,148,122 of NC_056743.1, forward strand.
CCGACCAAGGACCCGCCTGATGGCAGGAAAACCCATCTGTTATGACTGCAGCTGTATGCACGATGAACATCAGGCATACAGAAACATCCCCTTCCAGTTAAAATGGCATGGTGTCCACTTTTCAAGCCAGAGAACTTGTCACTCTGAACATAACTAGGGAAGTTGTTTGTTCAGAGAAAAGGCAAAAAGATCTGCTTAAGAATCACCCCGTTGATGTACAATGTCCAGAAAAACCACCTTGTGAAGCAGCCATTCGTCAGGACTTGTCTGGACCCACTCAGAGTCTGCCATCAGACTGTTCTCAGAAGGGATGTAAACCAACTGAAGAACCAAGTGATGGTGGATTGCAAAATCCCACGCCTGAACAGCCAGCCTGCAAAGAAGGTAAGATTATGTACCCTTGCTTGTTGATGTACCAAGACTGTGGTATTGTCTGTAAAAACCTTTAGAAGACCTGGAAACCAAAGGGAGTAAAAGCCTGGAAAGCTAGAAGTAGAGCCCTCATCTCCTTGATGTTGATATGGTCCGTTAGTTGTTGATGTGGACGAAAGACACTGGACTTTTAAGTTGTTGGAGGATGCTCCACAACCACGATCGAAGCATCTATGTACAGCTCCTGAGTAGGGAGAAGAACCCAAAATGTCAGACCTGGACTCAGAGAACTCTGATGGATCTTCCAGTGGAGCTTGAGGCAAGGTGAGAAATGGACTGGATACTCCAGAGGGTGGCAGTGCTGGAGCCAGTCTCAAGATACCAGTGGAATGGTGGATGTTATGTACCCTCCAGGGCTCACAAGTATTCTCTTGCAAGAAGGACTGGGAGAGGAAGAGACTAGAAATATTTACTTCTGCTTTACTTACTACTCCAAAATCTGACTATGTGGACCTTAACAAACAGTATCAGGTTTTTAAAGAAATGTGGATATTGAGTCACATTATCTGCCTCTTAAGCGATGTGTATGCAGAACAAGAAGCAATAATTACCACTGCATGTGTAAAGACTGTTTTCAAAGTAGGGAAAGGAACGTGACGAGGCTAATTACTGACACCAGACTTAATTTATACTCCAATTAGGTCATGAGAAATGCTGGTTTACATGAATAAATACTAAAATTAAAATAAATATTAACAACCCATGGCTGCAAACGAGAAAAAAACTGAAGAACCTGCTGATGAAATTTAAAGTAACACTTATAAATTGCTGGATGATGCTCAACATGCAAGTCACCTTGCCCTATCACCAGAGATAGAAGAGTGACATGGCAGAAGTGTGCTGGGCCATAACCCAGAGGTCGATGGATTGAAACCATCCTCTGCTATGCAAAGGAAAGGAAATTTTTAAATCTAACAGCTGGCATAGAGGGTTTAAGGTCATGAGCCATATAGTTCCTGTGGTACAGGGTTTGATTCCCTAGGCCCTTGTCTGCCTACTGTGCGACCTTGAGCAAGTCACTTAACCAGACAGTGCTTGGGAGCAGCTGAGAATTTGGGCTAGGCTCTGTAACAGTTACTAGGCTTTTTAATAGTTACCAGGCTTGCAGACTAAGGACCATTTATGAACTCTATCAATTCTTTACAAATCGATGTGGGTGGGGGAGTGAAGCAAATGACAGATTATATTTTCCTGGGTTCAAAGATCTCAGCAGATAAGGAGAGAACTTGAGCAATGAAAATGAAAAGATGCTTACCTTCTCTTGGAAGGAAACCTATGGCAAACACAGACATGATTTTAAAGAGTACAAACAAGGTATGTTTAACTGACGTTATGGTTTTCCCAGTGGTAATATAGTTGTAAGAGCTGGACTACAAAGGTGTGTGCACTGGAAAAGCACTGCTTTCAAACTGTTGTGTTGGAAAAACACTGAGAACTGTGATGTTCAAATCAGTCAGTACACCGGCTGCTGTGACTGGAAAACTAAAACTCAAATACTGAGGCTACACAATGCAAACACAGGATTTGTAAAAGACGATGCAGGGGGAAAAAAAGCAAAAGAATGTGGTGGTACATGCCAAAACGGAAGGACAGTATTGCATATTAATTTTGCAAGTACTGAAAAAAGTGTATAATGACAGACACGCCTGGAGTATTGAAGCACTTAAGGTCTAGTAATACTCCACTAAAACAAAACAAATTAAAAAAAAAATCATATTTTTATAACCTTTCACATAGTCTCTGTCACTCAAGCACTGTACATCCCAAAGTGATGTTCACATTTTTGATACAGGCCACATCCAGTGAGCTTTCGAATGCCATTGTGAATCCACGATCTACTGTTCATGACATGTAAATATTATTTTAATATTCAGACTAACAGTAATGCAATCTAGCTCAAATAAAACACTTTTACTTGCCAAGTTTTTCTTCCACACTATGCTTAGCATATTTTTCCCTGACAACCACTGCTTGTACAGGCACTCACTCCATAAAATCATTCATGGAAATGCCATATGTAACTTAAATGTCTTATTTTTTTTTACATTAATTCAGCTGAATGGATTTCATATGAACTGAACAGACTTGTGTTGAGACTTGAGTACTAGCTAGTACCAGAACCAAGACTGATCAAATTTGGCTTTTCAAGGTGAAGTGATTTAAGTGCCAAGCACTGACGGTGAGCTAAAAACGGATGCAAGTACATGCACAGAAAATGGGATAGCACGGAAAGGAGAGAGTATGTGAAATGAAATGTGTTCAGATTGATAGCATGTGGGTGTTCAACAAGAAGAGAGCAAATAATTTGATTGTATTAGTTAAATTGCAAAAGTTGCAATATATGCATGTATCACTTTCTAATCAAGCATTTAAAAAAGCATAATTTCTGGTTTGTGCAGGGAAGCTAGATTTGGTTTTCTCTTTCCCCCTGCATATATAAATGCTGCAAAAAAATAAATAAATAAACTGCTGTGCAGTGTGACAGAAGATATTCATCTATTTACTTAAAGTTATATTAAATGATCAATTTTAGTCCTTTACACTTCCTAATACATATTCTACTGTGCTTGAAATTCGTATCAATATTAAATCTCTGTACATTAGCCAGAGCTTCAGCACACACTCCCCCATGGACACTATAATGAGTAAGTGTCAGGCTCTAGTAATGAACGTATGTGAATCCATGGAGTACAAAAAACATGGAATGCCCACAAGTATATAACCTTAATCCCCTTACTGCATACCTCTTGGATTTATTATCATTGTTTTTCCTTTTACAACCTTATTATATTTTTGTACATAGCTATGTTTAATTCCATGGAGTATATTATTTTTTTTCTTATCCATTGTATTTATGACATTGTTTTGCTCTGTATTATTGTAAACTTGTCTCTATGTCTCTTTGGGGCTTTTCCCCTCGGGTCTCCACTGAAAAAGGCTAAATTCTTCCAGCTGGACCAAACCATTTAACAAATGCAAAATAAATAAAAATAATAAATAAGTGTCTGGCAACAAAAAATGCCTCTTTTCCAGATGCAATCACTACCATGGTAAGTTATTCTCAGTTTCATACAGAGTGGCCCCCAAACAGAAACATTCAGTTTGCCTGATAAAATGCAAAACATAGATTTGTGCTGTGAAATATTACAATAAATTCACAGAATGTCATGGAATTACCTATGACGTGCTCAATTGTGGAATGCCAGTGCAAATATACATGAAATGGCTAAATTCAGAAACTACTTCCATCTGACATCCTGTTTATTGCAGAGTCCTTTACTGTCACTCATGTAAATGGTCTATTCTAAAACACCTCCCTTGGAGGAAGCGGATGTATACTTTAACAACAAATTCCTTGAGATCCTTGATTCTCATGCACCTGTTCGCTCAATAGGAACAAAGTCAAAAATTGCACCATGACTTTCTAAAAAGATTCCAAACTAAAAAATTACCCTTAGAAACAAATCAAGGGCATTACGGCATACTACCAAAGACCCCCAAGATCACATTAAATATAGGCAAACTAGGAACGAGACTAAAAATCCATTTTACAAGACAAAAAACAATATTACTATAATTTACAGAAAATAAAATCAAAATAACCCTCAGAAGTTTTGGGCAAGTTGAAATAAACTACTCCATCCTGGACAAACTTCAACCCCTATCCCTGCTGCTACCATTGATAAACCCCCTGAGGATGTCTCAGACAGACAATTCAAGCCATAGCTAGCCAACTACCTCCTAGCTCCCCTGGCCCTGAAGGTACCACCCCTAGAAACCAACTCTCATTTAGCTTCCAACCAATCGTCACTTCAGTTATCCATACCTTGATCAAAAAATTAAAACCCACAGCACTCTGCTGATGCAGAGTACCCACAAAAAGCAGCTGATGCTATTGCTTACCCCATTCTCAATACTAATCAATCGAACCATAACAGAAGCTAAAATCCCCACCATCTGGAAAATATCCTATGTAATCCACTTCACAAAGGAGGTAGCTCTACTGAATTATCCAATTACAGGACAATAGCTATACTATCACCACTTGCAAAGATTATGGAAAAATGTATTCATAGACAACTAACGCACCACCCACTCCAGAATCACCTTATGGCAGACACCCAGCACAGCTTCAGACCTCACCACAGCACTACTTCAGACCTCCTAGCCTTCACCAACACCATAATCGCAACAATAATTATATATCCTCGGCCCTCTTCTTGGATCTTTCCAAGGCATTTGACATGGTTGATCACCAACTTCTAATCCACACCCTAAAAACATTGTCTAGATACTAAAGCCCTTCAATGGTTTCAATCCTATCTGAATGGCAGACAGCAGGCTGTCATTTGGCAAAACAAACTCTCTAACCTCCTACCTAACACCCTTGGTGTACCACAAGGTTCTATACTAGGGCCTCTGCTGTTCATCTTCATTAATGACCTTTATACTGTCATCCCAAAAGTTAGCTGTATCCAATATGCTGATGACTCCACCCTGATCTGCTTGGCCAAATCTCCAACAGAGCTATGGTCAGCTACCCAGACCATCTTCAAACACAATAGAAAACTGACTTTCTGATCATCGTCTGATCTTAAATTCCAGAAAAACTAAAATGTTGTTTTTCTCACCAACACATAGGTCTAGTGCATTCACCTTTATCATAAAATCAAATGATGGCACAATAATCTCCCCTGACCCCTGTACAAAACTACTAGGTGTCATCATAGATAATCTAAAACTCAACCTACTTGTAAACTCAACCTACTTGTTAACCAATCCATCAAAACCATCAATAAAAAACTAGGGTCACTTTACAGAATAAAAGCCTTCCTAACCCCTCCTGCTAGAATTGTCATAGTTCGCTCTCATCTTCTTTCAGCTCTTCCATATGCATTCCTTCTACTCTCGTATTTAAACAAGACTGTCCTTAAACTCTCAATCTGCTACAACCACATTGCCAGATTTGCCACCGGACTGCCTTTTAGGACACATCATTGTATCAATCTAAACCAGCTTGGGTGGCTAGAGCTACCCAGCCTAATCCAGTAATACTCCTGCACTTAAAAATATTATTATCACCCCTTACAACAATCCTAGACTGCTTCGATACTCTAACAGACTACTAATTCAGACTATCAAAATTAATAACACAGCCGGTGACTCTCTTTGCCAACTCTGTAGGTAGATCCTGGAACTCTCCCCCAGCTGATATTACTTTACTTTCCACCCTGTGTCAATTTAAGACAAGACTCAAACCATTTGACATTTAACTGGCTATGTCAATGTATCAAGCCTAACTCTCCTATAGAATGAATAAAAATTGTTAATTCTTCTTATTGTGTTACTTGACCCTGATTTACACTTGGGATTCTCTCTAACCTGCGGAATTTGTATAACTTGTTTACGAACGTAATCACTGTAAATATTGTATTTGCAATATGTAATGTTGCATCTGTAATCTTAACTGCTTACCTTGGAGTTTTTCTCCTTGGGCCTCTGCTGAAAAAGGACATGCATCCAGTCAGACTATCCTGGTCAACAAATGTAAAACAAAATAAATAAATAAATATACTACACACACATGTACAAAGCCACAAAGACATCTGTCCTCTTAGAACTAAACACAGTGCCAAATTTTTAAGTAAATCCCTATGATGGACCCTTAATATAACCAGGCTCTTTGCACACAAAAAATAAATTTCTTTTATCAATGAGATTTTGAACTCTCAAGCCAAAGTGATGATCAAATCAATCAAAGCCAAACCAGAAGTAAAAATAGTCACACAGGTGAAGGACAACCACAAAGCCTTTTTTCTATGTCACAAACTATTCTCAGCACTGTGGACAGCTAATGGTAAATAACATCATATACTTGGACACACAAGACATAACCAATCTACTAGTGGACAAATTTAGCTCTACTTCAACCTCCTTTCCCCTACAATACTCTCAGATCATACATCCACATCTCCACTCGCCAAGAATAAGTGCTCAAGATGCTAAGGCCAAGAACACTACTTTGATGGGACAGGACAACATACCAGACTGACTATTTGTCAGTCCAAAACCTAACTTATACAACCCCCCCCCCACCAAAACTATTCAATATAGCTCTAATATAAACTTTGTAATGGATGAATGGTGTATAGCTGTGACTCCCCTGCACTTGCCCAGTAATCATTGAGCCTCAATCCTCACCACTAGCACCAATGAGGGACGTAAAAATTGGGAGGATGACAAGTACACACACAGTAAAGTACAATTTCCCTTAAGAGCACACACAGATCACAGTCAGTCTGGGACTGGTTTCTCTCTCTTTCTCCAGATTCCCAATAAGACTCCCCACTGGCACACATATAGGGTTAAGATAAGACCTCCAGGGCCCTCTCTGTCTAACCAGTGCTTCATGTCCCTGCCCAAGTAGCTGACACACACACACACACACACACACACACACACACAGAAGAAAATACTGCCAGGAACCACCACGATTAATAAAGATGAATTTATTTTAAGACAAAACAAGCGCTTTCACGCATTAATATGCGCTTCATCAGGTTACAAATTACACAAAAATGAATTCGCTTTATATAGTAGAGCCAGCTTCAATCAAAAACAATTATCAAATTTTTCAATTAATTAAACATAATTGTTAAAAAGAGAAACACCCATTTTCAGCATCATCTCAATCAGCAAGTTAAATACTGAGTTGTAAGCACAAAAAAGCATTTTTCACCATTCTAAAACAGTTCTAAGCGTACAATATGCAATATCAAGGCTTCATAATCTATAAAGCCGATAACATCTACCTTTACATTAAATCATAACCATTTCATGTAGCATATCACATTTGAGTTATATAGCTGCATGTTCTAGATAATGCACATTGTATTATTTTAAATAAAACAAGCTAAGTTAGCTGTCAGTAATTAATAAGCAGTTTGCATCCTCTGAGTGATGCACATTATGTTGTTCTATGCAAGACTGCCTGGACCCGTTGCCAATTATAAACCAAAGCAACTAATAGTTATCTTAATTTTACTTTTTACAATTAATTAGGTCCATAAAAAAAAAAAAAAAACAAAACAAATTTAAAAACACCAATATTGTTATGGTACAAGATATACTGCATATTCATATCTCAGTCACCTCTTAATATGGCGCTTACCATAGGAAACATTAGCTATCCATACTGATCTAAATATAACACCCTGAGCTTATTATAAAAGTAGATCAATACATTTCAGTGCTGCTCCAAATATATAAAAACAACCTAGACCTATTGGCAGAAATAAGTCAGGACGAGACAACTAATAGTTGTTACTATAATTGTTCTTTGTACAATTAATTGAATCCATAAAGGACAGGTAACATAAAAAACGCCGATATGGCTATAGCATATAGAGGCTGTGTAATTTATATCTTAGTCACATCTTGGTGTGACACTTACTATAAAGGTCATCAGCAATCATAAAATATTGTAAAATAATAATTAAAAGCAACCTATAAATTTTTACTAATTGATGTTAATATTATTAGATACTATTCCTATATGTGACTACATCAAAAGCATAATAGTGATAACACTTAGAAGTTAAAAAAGCATGCCATTTATTGAGAGAATATAGCAGCGAATATTTATGTCTATATTAAAAGCAACGACACAGTATGCCAAAGCAAGAACAGATACTATTTGTATGGTACGAATCTCATAGTATGTCTTGTATCATTCATAATAAGAAATGTTCTATAGTCAATGAAACATAAGTAGTGTCCTACTATACTTCTGCATGATGCACAAATAGAAAAGGAAAATATGCACCAATCGATTACACAGAGGTCACTCTCATAATAGTAAATGCTATATTTCCCAAGTATAGAAACAAAATCAACATGAGTCTGTCACGCTCTAATATAATAACTCAATTATTATTATGAGGCTAGATTACGATCATAAATAAATCTCCAAAATTCTATATGTATGCCGACATCCGTTTAAATTTATATATTCGGCCTTATTTATAGGACTTATGCTTATAGGGAGAGGCAAAAAGCATGCTTGTTTTAATCATAAGCATCGCTATGATAAAAAGTGTATAACATTACACATAATTATTCAGTGTTAACCATATATCATACTTTTGGTTATACATGTAGCCTCATTCATAGTCAAGACAAATTCTATCTTATAAAGCATACAGAAGGTAGATAAAACTTCGGCCGTTGCTTAGTTTATCAAAAATTCACTCCCCATAAAAATCTATGCCAAAGCTGATGACTCAACTTCCCGGTGTGGGCAAAATGTCTTGTCCGGGTTTTGTAGTCACAAACATAATTAATATATGTAAAAATAGTCCCTTATTAATTTATATGAACATCAAATAAAAATATTCGATCAGTGTTCAACACACATGACTGCAAGCTGGAGTTATCAAAATATAAAGCCGCTAACTTTAAGCAAGCTAAAACATTAATACACAGTATTGTTGAAATCTAAAGTCACTGGCCTTAAATAAGCTGTAATATAGATGCGGAACACTTGAGCAAAAACAAACATTAGATAACCACAAGGTAGCAACTAGGCCATATATATGTAGATATATAAGCAAAAGTAGAAATGAGAGATGCTATATTACACCTGATACTATAATACTATCTTGACTCCAGTATCTCTTGATAAAGTTAGTAGAGAATTAATTCACCAGGCTGGCATAATTATACATTTTCGAGGAACTTCCTTTGAAGTAATTATCTAACTGAAATATAACCATAAGTCCAGCTGTGCTACCAACTAAAAATATTATTATAGTTCAAATATACTACAAATATATACATGATACAAAATCTATTATATAATCACTGAAATAATGTGAGTTCTTAAAATGACCCTAATAAAACAGGACGTATATTAATGGCAGTGTTGAGCCCTGGGGGTACATGTGCTTTTAACCTTAAAATCCATTTGAGCTCAAACATTTCAATGGTGCCAATATGATCTCCCTCTCTCCTGTTTTGATTGATAATTTGTAGTACTTGAAAGCTAAACCTATGTCCAGGATTCTCATTACAGTGTATAGCCAATGCACTAGTTGTATTCCCCTTTCTAATATCGTAGACATGATTATAAGCCCGATCTCTAAGCCTTCGGGAAGTCATGCCTACGTAGTAACTGTCACATTGATCACATTTTGCTAAATAAATGACATTTTGAGTATTACAAGTTGCATAGAAAGTGGCCCTAAAGTTGAATTTAATACCCAAGGCCCTAAGGTCCTGTTCCCTACTTATAAATGCACATATGGAGCATCTACCACACGCATATGTGCCCGTTTTTATCTGGGTTCGAATATCAGTTTGTTTCATCTCATGTTTGTCTTTGCATAAGAGCCTCTTTAGGTTCATACAATTATTGAATCTAAAGCTAGGCTTGTTACCTAATAATGTATAAAGGTAAGGCTCAGATAATAGAATTTTCCAATTCCCCTTTATAATTTTAATAAGTTGCTCAACATCACTAGTGTATTTAATATCATATTTAATTTTGCCATTTCTCTCAACATCATGTTTTAATTTCCCTCTATAGTTATCAGGGGCAACATTATTTATGGCTAAATTTATTACGTCATTAATCAAATTCATAGGATATCCTCTATCCAAGAAAAAATCCTTCTGTTGCTCAATCAAGCATAAAGCATCCTGTCTATCTGTACATATTCTGAGTATCCTATTAATCTGCCCTTTTATAATATTACGGAAGATATGCCGCGGATGCATGCTACTATAATGAAGGATACTGTTTCTCCAACAAGGCTTGCGATGTAAGGTGGTAGTAAGGCAATTACCGCCATTTTTAACTATAGAAATATCTAGGAAGTTAGCCCTAACTAAAGAATATTCATAAGTGAACGTTAAGAAAGATGTTGTGCTATTCATATAGCCTACAAACTCTTCCAGCTCTTCTGCACTACCATTCCATAATAAAATAACGTCATCTACAAAGCGTCTGTAGATGACTACCTTATCAAATCTGGAATCACTAAAGACATTCTCCTTTTCCCATCTATGGACAACTAGGTTGGCATATGCGTTCGCACAGGGAGTGCCCATGGCAACTCCCCATGTTTGCGCATATGTCATATCATTGAACAAAAAAACATTATTATTTAGAACCAGATCCAAAAGACAGCAAATGTTCATGATCTCATTGCTATCTATGGTTCTTTGTTCAACTAGATGAAACCTAATAGCATCCAGTCCATACTCATTAGGGATACTGGTAAAGAGACTTTTTATGTCCAAAGTAACTAGTAGTGTATTGGCATTAAGATTGTCAGTTACCAGATCTTGTTTCAGGTCTTCTAATAAATCATAAGAGTTTTTAAGAATGGTCGGTATTTCTTTAGTCATCAACCCCAGCTTAGATTGTATGTATAGGGATGCATTCTCGGTGACCCAATGGTCACCCGATACTATAGGTCGTAATGGTGGGGGGTACTCGCCCTTGTGCAATTTTGGCAAGCCCTTTATGACCGGTATGAGAGGTGACTCTACCTTCAAAAAATCATATAGTGGCTTATCTATTGATCTTGTCATAAGCATATCATACAGCGTGTCATGTACATAATTAATTATAGATGTAACTTTAAGTTTATCAATGACTTTATAAGCTTTATCATCATTGAGCATTGTATTCATTAACTGGTCATAAAAGCTCTTATCAAGGGCAACGATCCCCCCTCCCTTATCCGCTGGCTTAAATACAACATCCTTGTTGCTAGTCAGGGCATCTAGAGAATGTTTCTGTTTTTGACTCAGATTTATAAAGATGTTACTGTGTTTACCACACTCATAATAACTGTAGAAGTCCTGCTCACATGTACGCATGAAACAATCTATGGTTGGTGTCAATGGGGGTATAAACGTACTTCTTCTTTTATATGCTATCACATTACAGGCTGAAGTACGGCTATCAGATGAATCATCTTTAAATAACACTTTAAGGGATAACTTCCTTGCAAACAAACGTAAACTTATGAGGGTGTCAGATAATACACTATGGCAGGAGGGTATAAAGGATAACCCTCTATTTATTAATGATTGTTCTTCTAATGAAAACGATCTGTTTGTCAGGTTAAAAAATAGAGAGTTCAATTCTTCGTTCTTCTTCTCCGTTCTGGTGTTTCTTCCGAAAGTTTTCTTTTTCCTCTTCCCCTGCTCCCCGAACGTGTGCGTGTCGTATCCTTGTAGGGGAGTGGGAAGTTTAAAGGCATAGGTATACTGAGAATGTTATTTTTGCTGAAAGTTTTTGGTTTGGCACCTGAACTTTCTAATATATTCAGACCAAGTTGGTTGCACGGTAAAGACAAACTAGGTGTATTAGAAGCAACAGGCTCATGGTGATCAGTATCATCCATTTGTGTGGAAGGAACCGGTCTGTTGCTTGAAGGTTCTATTAGAGTAGTGACTGTGCCTTCATTAGCTATGTTCGTGGTTGGTGAAGAATGGGTTGCATGAACATTAGATTGTATACTGGCTCTGGGCCATATGAAGATGCGCCCTGATTGAAAATCTTCACAATCTCGTTTAAGTTTCTTGATTTTCACTTGCTCTAACTTATTACTATACAACATTAACTGTCTGTTCATAGACTGTATTTTAGAAGTACAAAACTCAGTCTTAAAGTTTGCAGTTAAAAAATCATATTGTTCCTCTACCTTAGCCAATAGTTCCTTCTCGACAGGTGTAAAGTACTCCAACAGAAGCTGTATATATTGATTCCCAAAGTCAATATTTAGCTGTTGCCACCTACGAAGCAAGTCAGGATGACTATCCCCGTAACTTGGCATGCATAGAACACGCATACCTCGGGGAATGACTTTGAAATGTAGGCATGCCTGGAGATGTCTTCTTTGCCAGACAAACCTATGCAATCGATACATGTCATTTTCCAGAGTTCTCAAATGTCCAAAAAAGTCATGCAAATTCTCACTATTCGTTGAAGTATTATCCAAAGTCTCTTGGCTAGTATCTAGCCGCAAAAGTGGATTATCTTTTTGATAAAATAAAGAATTCCAACTGTCAGTTCGCATAACACCTGTTGGGTTGTAATCCAACTCAATATTCGGCACATCCATCGTGTGAGGAACGGCTAAGTAAATCAAGAGGAATACCAGCAGCAGAAAAAAGAAGCCGATCATCCAAAGGTTCCGTGCACCAGATGAAGAAGTAGACTGAAGAAAATACTGCCAGGTGCCAAATTTTTAAGTAAATCCCTATGATGGACCCTTAATATAACCAGGCTCTTTGCACACAAAAAATAAATTTCTTTTATCAATGAGATTTTGAACTCTCAAGCCAAAGTGATGATCAAATCAATCAAAGCCAAACCAGAAGTAAAAATAGTCACACAGGTGAAGGACAACCACAAAGCCTTTTTTCTATGTCACAAACTATTCTCAGCACTGTGGACAGCTAATGGTAAATAACATCATATACTTGGACACACAAGACATAACCAATCTACTAGTGGACAAATTTAGCTCTACTTCAACCTCCTTTCCCCTACAATACTCTCAGATCATACATCCACATCTCCACTCGCCAAGAATAAGTGCTCAAGATGCTAAGGCCAAGAACACTACTTTGATGGGACAGGACAACATACCAGACTGACTATTTGTCAGTCCAAAACCTAACTTATACAACCCCCCCCCCACCAAAACTATTCAATATAGCTCTAATATAAACTTTGTAATGGATGAATGGTGTATAGCTGTGACTCCCCTGCACTTGCCCAGTAATCATTGAGCCTCAATCCTCACCACTAGCACCAATGAGGGACGTAAAAATTGGGAGGATGACAAGTACACACACAGTAAAGTACAATTTCCCTTAAGAGCACACACAGATCACAGTCAGTCTGGGGCTGGTTTCTCTCTCTTTCTCCAGATTCCCAATAAGACTCCCCACTGGCACACATATAGGGTTAAGATAAGACCTCCAGGGCCCTCTCTGTCTAACCAGTGCTTCATGTCCCTGCCCAAGTAGCTGACACACACACACACACACACACACACACACACACACACACACACACACACACACACACACACACACACACACACACACACACACACACCCCTGGGAAAGGCTGGCACAGGTTTACTACCTATGACCCCTTCTGCTCAAACTATGAGGTAGTACCAGCTGCCACCAGCCACCCTTACTTATCAGCTACTTTTAAGGCCTTTACCAAAGGGTACCCAATCTTACTGTATAATGTTACTATTATCCAAATAAGTGTGACCAAAACTTTCATGGCTATTGGAGTGGCCTATACAGTCACCGAATACATATCCAAGTACTCTAAGAGCTTAAATATTTCTAAGCAAACCAGCCACAATTAAAAGGTTTTAATATATTTAATAATAAAAGAACAAGACGATGCTCACTCAACACAGTAACCACAGAGTTCAGAATCACAGGAAATATTTTAAAATAAAATTGCAGGACAGTCTCAAATAAATACAAAAAACATCTAAACTAATCTTACTATATTCCTACATATCCCTAAAAGATATTACTGTAATCTAGCTACTTACTATTAGCATGGCAAATGCAGATAAGAAGTGCTGAATGGATGTTTCTAGATCCAAAACAGTGTAAGAAACTTCTCTGTGTGGAAGATTTTCAGTCCATATATTTCTAGTTAATCACTGTATATTAATCAGATCAGACAATAGTAGTAGAAGTAGCGAACGTAAACCCGTCAAGCCAAAAAGTAACAGAAAATATATATAATTCTACAGCATTACTAAGTATTCGAAAGTAATCCAAGCAAGGCAGGCTGTCTTTTTCCAGTCGAAAATCCTTTATGAAGTACACAGACTAACATGTGCTTGCTCACCAGGCTAATCTCAATGCTGTTTCAATTACTTCTACTATTTCATGCCCTTTCCCACGCAATAAAAACTGTATCACCCTCTGACATTTCCGGAATCGCTTGAAACAACTAAGATTGGTTGGCCAGGTGGGTGGGTTGGTCTACTAACACTTTTCAGCCATGACTCAAGCTCAGAGAGCAGTTTAAAGTAAAAAAAAAAAAAAAATACATTTGACAGTTGGGAATGACACTATATACAATGAAAGTTATGAGGTACAGGCAGAAAACATGGTTTTGAAACGGTGTTAAATTGGATTGGTTGCTTTGCATTGCACAGGCAATCTGAATGGGGAAATTGTTCCATCTAAAGCAAGTGCATGTGGCGTCACTGCTTTAGTGCTCCCTTAATGATTTTTTTTTTTAAATTTGGTCAGGGTTTATAAAATATGGCTTCAGCTGGAAGCCTAATTCCAGGCGAGTCGGTCCTGATTTAGAGAATTTTTTTTTTCCAACTGTAGTTCTCTCTCCCAAACACTTATTGCAATTTTAACCAATCATTTCCTTCAGTGCTTTTTGCCATTAGTCCTCTACCTTGCTATCAGTTTTATCTTATTCCCGCTTCCTTTCAACTCATCTACTCAGTATCTTCATGTTAGCTTACATTTATTAGGCTTTTTACATCAACAAATGTTAGCAACTAACATGTAGTTTTTTTGCATCAAATATTACATTTTTTTTTTGTTACCTTCTGGTGTTTTTCCTCCCCGAGCCTCTGCTAAAAAGGGGTCTTCCATGGCCCAGTCAGACGACCATCCCAGTAAACAAACGCTATCAAAAATATAAGTGCATTACAAATAAATTAAGCTGTTGCTATAAATCAGTATACTGAGCAAAACAGTTACACAGCACCATTAGAGTTAACCATGGAATGCAAAAGAAATCTTTTAGGCCGAAACAATACGGTGTTTCATTGCAAAAGGTGTCAAAGACTAAAGGCAGAGTTCAACAGCCTGAAAAATGGAAAATCCACATTTCCTGAGAAACAAATGGAAAGAGAGAGTATAGAGATACTGGCAGCACCCATTGACTATCTCAATAATCATCCAAGACCATATTTCTGTAATCTGAAATATTACAGCTTCTCAGAAAGCATTCTGGGCACTACTGTACTCTGCATACAGCATTCCATATCTGAATGGTCTCAAAACCTGAATGAAAAGATTGCAGACACTCGCCACCCACCTTCCACTGATTGCACAGTTGATAGAAAAGGAAACAAAAATAAAGCCAAAGAGAGTTTTCCTCCCGCCTCCACCCCTCCAGACACATTTATATAAACCAACTCAGAGACTGTACTGGGGAAAAGTTCCTCATGCCCACTGTTCTGGGATCTCGCACAACCATCAAAATGCATCTTTTATGAGGTGTGAATTGACCAAAAAAATAGTGATTATAAACGCACACACCCTATCCACCAATCCACCACACCCCAGCATATACACACACACACACACGCACCCTATCAACCAATTCACCACCCCAACACACACAAATGCTATCCACCAATCCAATGCGCACACAAACACACAAACACACAAACACACACAGCCAGTATTTATTCTATTAAGTTACCAACAAAACAGCCTAGTCTGCAACAGGTACAGCCGTCTCTACAGCCTGGCTGCAGATAGTAGAAATTTCACTGCATGCTCTGTCTTAAGTTAAATCGACCACAGTAGTGCAACTATCTTATTTAAATTTATTAACGTACTGACTGTACTTCTCAACACCTTGCCAAAACTGGTACTATTTATCTAAATATTGCTTCTTGTTTATGTTCTACTACTGTTCACTACTGACAACATCTTGATAAATACTGCAGCTGCCAGTTGCTGATAGTGGGTAGATAAAAACCAACATATCTGAGCTACTGGTTACACTTTATCATTGGTGCTATTTATCAACTTTTATTTATTCTAGTACGCTAGCATCTTCTTTTTAGTGGAGAGCTGAAGCAGTATTGATACTACCAGGGGAAATTTGGCCAGGGCATCGGGGAACTTCCCCTACTCTTTTCAACAGGTGCCGTGGGACCTTTTACATCTACCCGAGCTACAAATAACTCAAGCAGATGGGGCTTCTATTTAATGCCTCATCCAAAAGATGGCACACTCAAGAGCACAGCACGAACCTTATGCTGTACTGCAGTGTTACTGATCGATTTATCAGGTGTGGGAATAGAATCTAAAGCCTCCTGCACCAAAGGCAGGTGTATAGCCTGTTGATCCACTGACACAGATTGTGTACTTCTGCACTGCTGCTATATCTAAAGCTATTGGTACTGCACGGAAATTACTACTTTAATTCCTGGCACTGCACTTGTAAATCACTCAGTCTAGCTGCAGCTACTGCTCTGCAGTTACAGCATCCAGATCTACTGGCCATCTGTTGCTGTTTACTGCTATTAGTTAGGTAGGAACAATATTACCAACAGCTATCAGATTTAAACTTTGCTGCTCGTTACAGAGTACCTTTCTGTTTTGCACTTGTGATTACTACAGTTGTCACATCTCATATTCCTGTACCTTTTAGCCACACCAAAGGTCTTCCCTCTTTCTTACAGCAAGAGTCAAGCTATAATGCTAGCTTGTTTTCTCATACCCTCTTTCACCTGCACTGGTCATTATGGAATCTCAACAAGCTTTTGCCCCACCTGCAGCCAGCCTTTTAGTAGGAGCTATTTTGAGGCAGTGTAGACAATGCCTCATGCTTATTGAAAACTATGATTCAATGTAAAAGTTCCAAGTACAGTATTTATTGAACTGAGACCTTACCTTCTCATGGAGGTTGGCATAATAGTTAAAGTGTTTACCTTACAGACACAAAGTGTAGGGTTTGATTCTCAAAGGGGATAAGTAGTGAGTTAAAAGAGCCCACACGGGAAGCTAGACTAATATGAAGTTACTGAAAAAAAAGTACAGTTTTGTACCTACCATAAATGTAGATGTCCGATAGATATGCAACTGCAGTCATAACATATGGGTTGTCCTGCCTCAGGCAGCCCTCGGTCGGCCGGATTCCAAAGTCTGGGTCCGACGTCGGCTGATGTCGCATTTCTCTCCGACGTCAGAGCGGCTGGAGTACATAAGCATCAGCCGACGCCATTTTCTTCAGTGTTTCTTGCCCCAGATGCCCTCCAAGGAAGGCTGTAATCAAATTGGAAGACAAAAACAGGATTCCAGACAAATAAATGAGCAATAAACAGATACACCATAACAGATATCCCCAGCTAAGAGAAACAGGGATAGGAGTGGACCCTAGGCATAGAGGGGGTATGGAGGGAGGGAAAATCAGACTGCAGTTGCATATCTATCGGACATCTACATTTATGGTAGGTACAAAACTGTACTATGTCCTTCAAGAATGCAACTGCAGTCATAACATATGGGTAGAATACCATAGCTTAGCTGGGGGAGGAGGAATGCTCTAGGAAAAAGATGGTGTGGCAATCAAACCCTGCAGGACTGCCGAAGCAAAGCCTGCTCTGGATCTGGAGTATAGAGAGAGATTGTAGTGTTTGGAGAATGTATGCACTGAGCTCCATGTAGCAGCTTCTAGAATGTCCTTAGTAGGCACCCCTCTTAAGAATGCTGTAGAGGTGGCTGTAGCTCTGGTGGAATGTGGTCTGACATTGGCTGGAACAGTCTTTTCATGAAAGAAATAACAGAATCTGATGCAATGTCCAATCCATTTTGAAATAGTCTGTTTTGAAATTGCTTTTCCTTGGACTGCAGGGGCGTAAGCTACAAAAAGTTGTTCAGACTTCCTACTGGTCTTGGTTCTGTCCAGGTAGTATCGAAGTTGTCTGTGAATGTCCAAGGTATGTAACAGTCTTTCCCCCTTATTCTCAGGATTGGGGAAGAAAGCAGGCAGATGAATAGCTTGATTTAAAGAAACCCTAGATACCACCTTTGGCATAAAAGTAGGGTTGGTCCTTAATGAAACCCTGTCTCTGTGAAAAATTATGAACGGTGGTATTGCCATTAGGGCCTGTAGTTCCGAAACCCTTCTTGCTGAGGCAATTGCCAACAGGAAAGCTGTCTTCCATGAGAGAAATTGCAAGTCAACTGAAGCTGCTGGCTCAAATGGAGGTAGAGTCAGTTTTTCTAGGACAAAATTGAGGTCCCAGGCTGGCACTGGAGCCTTTCTTGGTGGCTTAATGTTCTTGATTCCCCTGAGGAATTGCCTTAGCAAAGGATGTGAAAAGACAGGCGGATCAGTGTTATATCTAGCTGAAATAGCTGATGCATGTATCTTTATGGAAGAATATGAGTCCATTCTTTAGCATATCTGCCAAATATTCCAGGATGAGTGGGATGTTCAATAATGATGCATCATGTCCCTTGCTGGAATTCCAAATGCTGAATCTCTTCCATTTTGCTAAGTAAACCTTTCTGGTGGATGGTCTTCGAGCCTCTGTTAGTATCCGCTGAACTTCCTTGGAGAGAGATAGGTTGAGGTTATTCATGGGATCTCCCAGGCTGTTAGCTGCAGTGTCTGAAGGTTTGGATGCACTGTTTTGAAGTTGTGTTGAGTGAAAAGTAGAGGCCATTGGGGGAAGGGCCCACTTCTTGGTGTGACATATGCTCCGTAGTAATGGATAACAGTGTTGTCTTGGCCAGTCCGGAGCTATTAGGATCCCCTTGGGTCTCTCTGCTTTGATCTTTAGTAATACTGAGGTCATCAGTGGCAGAGGTGGGAATGCATAGATTTTTAGGAAGTTCCAGTTGAATGAGAGAGCATCTATTTTCCAAGCTTGTGGATGGTATGTCCTTGAGCAGAATTTTTGTAGATGATGGTTGAGGTGAGAGGCAAATAGGTCTACTTCTGGCCTGCCCCATGTCGAAGTGAGCTGTGTGAAGATCTTCGGATGTAACCTCCACTCGTGTGGATCTGTGAAATTCCTGCATAGGCTGTCCACCAGCACATTGTCTTTGCCTGGAACAAACTGGGATTGTAACTGAATGTTTAGGCTCAGTGATTTTTCCCAAAGATGCATTGTCAGTCTGCAAAGGGGGTAAGAATGGGTGCCCCCTTGCTTGTTTATATAACACATCACAGTGGTGTTGTCTGTCCGTATCAGTAAATGGCCTTGCTGAAGTTGGTGTTGAAAGGCCTCGATGGCATGCATTACTGCCAGCATTTCCTTTTGGTTTATATGCAGATGTGTTTCCTTTGGAGACCATTGTCCTTGTATACACCTGCCTTCCATGTGCGCCCCCCATCCAAGGTCTGAGGCGTCTGTGGTCATGGTCTGTGTTATCTGTGGTTTTTTGAATGACATACCTGTGTTTGCCTGGCTTACCGAGGCCCACCGTAGGAATTCCTTTTGTAGGCATGGAATGAGCGGTATGGTTGTCTCTAAGTTGTTGCTGTGCTGAGACCATAGGCTTTTTAGGTACCATTGAAGCTTTCTCATGTGTAGTCTTGCTGATGGAACCAGGAGAATGCAGGATGCCATGTAACCCAGGGCCTGTAGGAATCTCCTTGCAGTCATCTGGGTAAGTTTTGCCAAATCTTTGAAATAATGAGTTAACTTCTCTTGCTTGTCTTCTGTTAGGTAAGCCATTTGAGAAGCTGTGTCTAATTTGGCTCCTAAGAAGATTATTTGCTGGGATGGCTGATGTCTTGACTTTTGGAAGTTGACTGTGTATCCCAGAGCTTGAAGTAATCGTACGACATAGTCCAAGTTTTTTGTCAGCATCAATTTGTCGTCCGCTTGTATGAGGCAGTCGTCCAGGTATGGGTAAATTTGGATCCCCTGGAGCCTGCAATGAGCAATTACTGAAGCCAGGCATTTTGTGAATACTCTGGGCGCAGTAGAGAAGCCAAATGGCAATGCTGACAATTGATAATGCTCTGGCCCTGCAAGAAATCTGAGGTATCTTCTGCAGCTATGTCTGATAGGGACATGCAGGTATGCCTCCTTGAGGTCCAGAGTAATCAGCCAAGACCCCTTGCCCAGCATGGGAAGGAGTTGCTGTAGAGTCAGCATTTTGAACTTTGGTACTATGAGAAAGGTGTTTAATGCGGACAAATCCAGTATTGGTCTCCATTGAGATTCTTTTCTTGGAACAAGGAACAGTCTTGAGTAAAACCCCTGGTCTTGTTCTTGTTGTGGAACTCTTTCTATTGCTTTCATCGAGTCAGAGAGATTTGCTTGATAGCCTCTGCCCTCTGGTTTTGTGGTAGGTTAGGCATGCCTTGTTTTCTTGGTAAGGTATGAAAATGTAACCTGTAACCTCGGTCTATAATGTCCAAAATCCATTTGTCCTTTGTCAATCTGTGCCAATTGTCTGCAAACAGAGATAATTTCCTGCCCAAGGGAGCTTCTATTTGTTCCCTGGTAGGCGGAAGTAGAGGAAAGTCATTGAGACTGTGGCTGTGGGGCAGGTGAAACCCGTGTCACTTCTTTGGTTTGCTGGCTGCCATTGTCGTCCCCTGTAAGGACCTCTGTATTGTCCTCTTCCTCGGCCACATCTGTTTTTACCCCTTTGAAATTTTTCAGGATTAGGAAAGGACCAGTTTTTTGAAGGCCAATTCCTACTGAATCTGGGGGGTTGAACCTGGAGGAAATCTTTCACCGTCTGAAATGATTTTGCTTTTTCCACGATGGACTTCAACACATCCTTAGCATTAGCACCAAAAAGCTTGTTCTTTTCCAAAGGTGCATCCAGAAGTTTTGCCTTTACATGATCTGGTAGAGGTTGATCTTTTAACCATGCTTGTCTACGAATGACTGCCCCTGTCATAGCTGCCCTACATGAAGCTTCCAGTGCATCATATCCACACTGCAGGAAGTGATTGCTTACTTGCTGAGAGTTATGTACAGCTTCCTGCAAAGACTTCCTGTCTAAAGGATCAGGAGAGGCCAATGTTTTCTGTAAATCTTCTAACAGGAAATCCTGATATTGTAACATATGAAAAAGGCAATTCAAAGCTCTCATAGATAAAGTAGTGGAGGTGTAAACCTTTTTTACCCAATCTCTCTAATGACCTAGCTTCCCTGTTGGAGGGCAAAGAATTTTTAGAGGTGGAGGCTGAAACTCCTTTAGGTCCCTGAGAAATAGTTTCCAAATCAGCAGTATGGGCCCTGAATAAATGGGAATGTGTTTCTGGGACCCTGTAATACCTGTCCGGCTTAGCTGGAGCAGGAGGAAGAGAATCAGGGGTAACACTAGAGTCAGAAAATAAATCATCTAAAACATCAAGCACAGGATGAATAGCTAAGGGCCTGTGCTGGGGCTTTTTAAGGAAAGTTCGAAGGCGCTTTCTGGAATCAGAATATTCCTGGCCTTGCCACTTGAAATGTTCCCTCGTTGTATGCAGAACTTCCCCAAAAGAAATATCCTCAGGAGGGGAGGCCGAGGGGATGGAATCCTCTGCATCCGAGTCCTCATAGGTCTGGAAGAGCTCTTCCTGGCCATCAGAGTGGACAGAGTCCTCAGAATCTTCATCTGAAGGAATAGGGTCAGAGGGTTCACCCGGGGCCTTTTATCAGAAGGAGGCTGGGATCCTCTCTCAGGATGGGCCTGTGAACCTCTAATCATAGAAATTAAGTCAGCAGCCATAGTCATAATTTGTGTCTCTGGAGTAGACTGAGGTAAGGCTTTAGCAGTAAGATGCTTGGTCTTGCTGGCTGCCTTAGCCCTAGTGTAGGCCTTAATAGACATGGCCATAGGAGGCCTGGCAGCTCCACGTGCAGGAGTGACCTTATCTACAGCAATGGTCTCGGGCATTTCCTCGGTTTCGGTATCCGGAGGAAAATCAATAACTGGCGGAGAGATATCCGGAATCGGAGTCGTCGGTAATGCGGTGTCTTCGGTTCTGCGCGGTGGAATAACCGTCTCAGGGGGAACCGGAGCACTCGCGGTAGGTTTTGGCGTGGAGTCGGTGGTAGACGCGGGCCGAGGATGTCGGTCCCGGTCTTTACGTTTCTTGGGAGTTTGCGATGTCGGAAGTTCCGACGGCATTGTATAAGCAAATTTTTCACCGAAAAAATCTTCAGCGAACTCCGCCCGGCGCCTGAGAGTGCGCTTGTTGAAGCGAGCACAGGCTACACAGGCCGAGACGTCGTGGTCTGGGCCAAGGCAAGGAAGACAGTAAGAGTGGAAATCCTTATGAGGTATTTGTTTACCACAAGAAAGACAATTGTTAACTTTTTCAGCAATTTCTGACATCGGCTGAGGCAAGAAGAGGTCCCCAACGGGGTACTTAGCTTTTTTGATGACTTCGGAATCGAAGAATACCGGAGCTGACCGACTGGCACTTGCGAACCGCTTCTGCTTCGGGCACCGCGCAGCAAGAAAGACTGAAGAAAATGGCGTCGGCTGATGCTTATGCACTCCAGCCGCTCTGACGTCGGAGAGAAATGCGACATCAGCCGACGTCGGACCCAGACTTTGGAATCTGGCCGACCGAAGGGCTGCCTGAGGCAGAACAACCCATATGTTATGACTGCAGTTGCATTCTTGAAGGACATCAACAACATTCGATAAGCACACACAGCACAAAGTATCTCCAAAATCAACTTATGCTGAGGGCAACAGAACACTGCGTAAGCCTCAGAGGCCAAGGGTGGGGGTGACTGAACTTAAGCGCTTAACCAGAAAGACATGCAGAAGGATATGAGTGAGCTTACTATGCATGTGCACAAGGCAGTAAGACATTGATCGAGTGATGTTTTCCAATCACACAGACAGATGAAAGGATTCAAAGAAAAGATAATTATCTTTCACAAATAGTTAAGTAGCTGGTGTCATTTTAGGGGGGGAGGGGGGATCCAGTCTTGGTATGAGATGAGTGACAAGCCTTCCTGCTCAGTCAGGATACTCTTTTTTTTTCAAAAAACTTTTTATTGAGTATACAATTTAGAGATACAGTCAAACATCAACAACAAAAACCATAATGCTTAATGTATCATATAAAGTTAGAAGATACTATATGTAAAGCTTATATAAAAAACAGAAATTTTTGAGAAAGGTTAGAAACATACAATAACTATAAACAATATGTACATATGTTAACCAGGAGGCAGAGCAGAATAGGTATGCATATGTTTAAGAGTAGGTGTAATTATACAAAAAGATATAACAGGACTAAGAATCTCAACAGGTAAGATAACCCATTAATCATTATTTATAATAAACAGGACTTTTTCTATAACTTTGTTTATTTGGGCCCGCTTTTTGGGACTTTTGACTAATATTTTCTGTGCTGAAATGTATGTAAAAGCTAGATTCTTAAAGTTGTTCCAACTCAGTTTAGTACGGTCAAGCCAATTTTGAGTAATGTAAAGTTTTATAAGGGAACATGTGTAAACTATTACTTGTGTATCTAGTTTAGATAGAGGAGTATTAGATATATGAAGTATCGCTAATTCCCAAGATAAGGTGGATTTGTGAGATCCTATCTTCTGTAAACGGACTTTTAAAGAGGTCCAAAGTTTGTGTGAATGACAGCAAAACCATAAAATATGTAAAAGATCAGCATTTGGGAAGGAGCAACAAGAACATGAAGCAGATTTACTAGCATTAAATTTATTTAATTTAGAGGGAGTATAATACGCATTATTGTTTATCATTAATTGAGTGTAAAAGAGCTTCTTAAAGGGAGAGTAGTCCAGAGTATTCTTGATAGCTGTGAGTTTCTGACTTACAGATAGTTGAAAATTATGTTTGTCCCAGTATTTAGAAAAAAGGCAATCTGATTCATGAATTATCTGAGTAAAAAGATTATATGATTTAGATAACATTTTCTCTGGAAGAGTTAAGGTCTGTTATCACCTTTTCAACGTTTGTGAAATCTAGCTTATCTGGCTTAATGTGAGCAAATTTAGCAATGATTAATTCTCTCAATTGTCTTAAGATAGTAATATATTTAACATCTGCTTTAAAAACTCTACGTACGTTAGTGAGAGTTTCATCTTTGTATTGTATCAGATCCCAGACAGTAAGATTTTTTATAAGAGGGAAATTTGAGAGGTTAATAGGTACGTTATTTAATATAATATTAGGATTTAAGTGAAGAGGTTGTAGTAATTGGGAGGTGTTCTCAATATTAATGAGTTTTAATAATTCTTGAAAGGAATTAACTTTTTGTTTTAGGGATTTTTAGGTTATCAATAGTATCCATGGAGAGAAAAGGAAGAGTGGACGGATTAATATTTTTGTTTAAAATGACTTGGTACCATAATTTGGTCCAGTTAGGATATTTATTATATCTCTTAGAATTTAAGTTGGAAATAGATAGAAGTTTATTGGCAGAAATAATTAGATAGTAAAGATAAAAATCCGGAAGACTTAGGCCTCCTTTGTTTTTAGGAGAAGTTAGCTTGGTGTATGAAATCCTAACAGATTTGGGAAACCAAATAAATTTGGCTAATTCCTTATTAATTTTGGAAAAAAAAGATTTAGGGATTAATTGGTCTGAGGAATTGAATTGAAATAAAACTCTGGGAAGTACATTCATTTTAACTATCGCCACTTTAGATAAAAGTGATAAATTTAATAGTTTCCATCTATTCAAATCCAACACTATTAATGACCAAATGTTATTCAAATTATTCTGAAATGTGGAGAGACCATTATGTTGAACTTGAATCCCCAAATATTTGATGGCATGAGTAATTTGGAAAGAAGAGTCCGGGAATAAATATGGTTTATGAGCTTGTGGGTTTATAGGAAAAATATGTGTTTTTTGTGAGTTGATCTGATACCCAGAAGCTTGAGAATATATGGTGACAGTGTTAATCAATTTCACCAGGTCTGTACCAGGTGTTTGGAAGTATACTATTAGATCATCCGCAAAAGCAGATAGATATACATTGGTGTTATGAATCTTGGGTATCCTGTGAAAAGTGTTTTGTGTTATGTACAAAAGCAGCGGTTCTATATATAAATTAAAGAGAAAAGGGGATAGAGGACATCCTTGCCTTGTACCCTTTGAGATCTTTATAGGTTTGGATGTATTTCTGTTGATGTATAGAAAGGTAAAGGAATCCTTGTAAAGGATTTTAATCAAATCTATATAAGTGTTGGGTATATTAAAACAGGCCATAGTTTGAAAAAGGAAATCCCATTCAACTCTATCAAAAGCCTTCGACGCGTCAAGAATCAGAGCATATAATGGATTCTTATCTGTTTTAGTGAATTGTATGAGAGATTCTAGTGTCAAAGTATTATCCCATACGTGTCTATAGGACATAAAACCTGCTTGGTCAGAAGAAATTAAAGATGGTAAGACTTTTTTAAGTCTGTTTGCTAGTAAAGAGGCTAAAATTTTTATATCAGTGTTAATTAAGGAAATCGGCCTATAAATTATCAGGATCAGATTTATCTTTGTTATTTTTCAAAATTAGGATGGTTTTCGAGGTATTCCAATGTAGATCTGTAATACCATTAATTCTTATGTAGTTAAAGGTTTTAAGAAGAAAGGGTATAAGAACAGTTTTGTGAGTTTTAAAAAATTCTGATGTAAAACCATCTGGGCCTGGGGATTTACTAGATTTTAGTCTGTCAATGGCTTCTGACACTTCTTGCAAACTTAATGGTGCCAAAAGTATGTTTCTTTGTTGTTCACTCAGCATGGGGAATTTAATAGAAGTTAGAAAACTGTCCATGTGTTGCTTAGTCAAAGGAGCATTTCCCTTAGAGTATAAATCTGAAAACAAGGATGTGAAGAGTTGTAAAATTTCCAAATCAGTATTAAATATCCTATTTTTGTACTGTATGGGTGGTAGTTTAGGAAGGGTTTGGTTGTTTTTAATTATTCTTGCTAAAACTCTAGAGGGAACTTGTGCCCATTCAGAATAGGTAGCTAAAAGTCTTTGTTCAACTATAGAGAGATTATGTTGGTGTAGTAAAAGTAATTCTTTCTGGGAATCTAACAATTGTTGGTAAGAAGAGGGGTTAGCATTTAATCTGTATTGATTTTCCAAAGTTTGAATTTTTAGTTTTAATAGAGATTCTTTGTTTCTATATTGTTTTTTAAGAAATGAAGCCTTATTGATTAGCATGCCTCTAAGGCTTGCTTTACAAGACGCCCATTGTATATCGTATGGAATATTCAATGTGTCTAGGAAGCGTACTCTAATTTATGAATGTCTGGATTTAAGAGGAGGTTATTATTTAACGTCCAATTATTATATGTGTGTCTGTGTGATGTATTTGGATCCAAATTAAATTTAAGAAATATTCTAGAATGGTCTGAAAAGAATCTAGGTTCTATAGAATAATCAATCTTCAAGTGTGAGAAAGAGTTGGAAATAAGGAAAAAATCCAATCTTGACCATGCATTATAGCATTTTGAATAGTATGTGTATATATCTTTTCTAGCAGTATAACTTGTAAAGGACAAAGGGTCTATAAGATTCAAATCTAGCATCAACTCTTCCAGAGCTATAGATGCTTGGTGATTATATGAGGGCAATCTACTAGTACGGTCAGTATCAGGGCTAATAGCATTCCAGTCCCCTCCCACAATAAAATTGTGGTCTTTAAAAGAGGATAAAATGTTATATATTTGTAAAAAGAAAATATGTTGATTATTACAAGGGCCATAAAGATTAAAAAAAAACAAGTGGTTTATCAAGATCTTGAAGATGAGAGGTAAAGTAACACCACCTTCCATTTATGTCGTAATTCTCATCTGAAATGGATCCTTGAAAATTGTTTTTGATTATAATAGCCACCCCCCCTTGAATTAGAACTATTACCAGCAGCTATTATTTTTTTGACCCATTTCTTTTTGTTTTCTTTATCCCAGTCTTCCCTGGGTAAATGAGTTTCTTGTAGAAAACAAATATTGTTCTGGGATTTATACAGCAGATGAAACAGTAGGGATCTCTTATCTTTGTTATGTATCCCTCTAACATTCCATGAGTCAATATACAAAGTCATTATCCTGAACATCTAAAAGTTTACCAAATAAGTAATGGGTAATTAATATTAACAAAGCATTGCAAAAGATTGAGATCAAAGTCTTATTGTAATATATCCACCTACTATTTATGCCTCTCAAATGTATTATTGTGTTTAACACTCCATATTCCTTCCTAATCAACCCGGTGCCTACCCACCCACCCTTTATTAGAGAAGAAATATATAGATGAATTGAATGCCTATTATTGGTTAACAAAGTAAACAAACTAACTAGATTAATTCCAAATGGAGTCCTGAAAAGGACTATCACTATGTATAAACAAACTATACATATATACAAAATTACTGAAAACAAGAAGACAATCATAATCAGGGACTGTAATACTAATATTACTCTACTCCTATATAGTCTGAGTAGGATTAAATAGTGTATTAACACTTTAATAAAGAACAGGTGTTATATGTAGTGACTAATGAAATTGCTAAAGTGTTGAGTTTGATAAGTAATTAAATAATTAAGCTTTTATGATCAGCATACATCGCATGTATCTTAATGAATTATGGGTGTGTTTAACATATCTTACATTTCATACTTACAGTATCATAATATAAACATTGAACACTATGTATAAATTACTTAAACAAAAGATAACACATCAACAAGCTCACCTTCCATAAGAAATTGTCAAGAGCTCATATAAAAGAGTTTACTACTACGTTATGTAACCAACCCGATCCAAATACAGTAACTGAAAGGCAATGTAAGTTATAACAATAAAATACATCGGGAAATGTAAAACCCACAATAGATATTTTTGTTGTGGCTTGATCCTTGAAGAAGAGTCACAATATTTGTTTGACGCTGTAACTATTCACAGAATAAAGCATGACAAAGCTTCTTTGAACGCAAAGCTTTAAAGACTGTGTAATGATGTCCAATCTGCACTATGCCTCTATCATTCTGCTTATATCAACAAAATATCCAGAATAGACAACTCTAAACTTTATAGACTTGTAACGCTGGTTACGTTGAACCGAAAGACCGTTAAAGAGCAAATAATGTTGTTGTACATCTCAGATTGTGCGAATGGTATCGAAAATTACCACTCGAACAACGAACCCCAAGAAACCATCTATGGTATTTTTCCTTGCACAAAAGATTCCTTAAGGTATGTATAGCCTCAAGACATAAGAAATCTAGCTGCCTTTTGAGTAGAACTTGCAAAGTAGATTCAGAGTCAATAAAAAATTTTTGAGTCTCACTTCCCTCCTCAGCACTTATACTAGACTGGTGTATACAAGAAAAGACTTCGACTCAACCATAGACATTGATCTAAGGTTCCAGAGAAGTTGACAGCAGTCATTTGAGCAAAGTGTCAGTGCTCTAACATGAACAAAAGAAAATGAACCGAAGGACACAGTTTAAAAAATTTTCATTTTTCTTTTGTAGTTTTTTAAAAGAATCTTATTTATATATAAACCAAAGTTAATGTTGAGTGGAGGAGCACAGCAGATCAAATAACCAGGAATGCCAGCTGATTACAAAGGCTTTAATCCACAATATCCAAAACGACAACCATAAAACATAAAACGCTGCAGCTGATAAGCGCTTTCACTCACGAAATGAGCTTCTTCAGATCAATTACTGCTACCCATAGTGCCCCTATATATAGACACTTCAATAAAATCAATTAAATAAACAAGCTTGCCAAATAAAGTGACATCTCACAATAAAAAATCTCTTGAAATAGTTCATACATCATCTAAAACATATGTTGCATAACAATAAATGTTACAAGCATATCTCTTATAATATTTAAATATTTAAATAAATACATAAAAAATTATATATAAAACTATATATTAAAACTATTGAGTATATGCATATATACATGTGTCTGGAAATTATATAAAACATATAAATGCAGACTAGATGAAACACAGTTAGTAAGCAAAATGTAAACAAATAAACATCCAAACATTTGCACTACATAATCTATAAGATGTAATGGGATATAGATCTATACTATTTATGTTTGACATTGATATTCCTTCTTTTTCTGAGAGCTGGTTTTATAGAAGCTCTCTCATTCAGACCAGACCCCCTGTCAGCCCTCAGCCTCATAATCCATTTACTTTCCCTATCTTCTGTGTGGTTCCTAATGTCACCACCTCTAATGTTTGGTTTTATTTGTTCTAAAACTCTAAACAGGAAAGTATGTGCACTGCCTAATTCAACCACATGTTTAGCTAATGCATTATTTGTATTCCCTTTTCTCATGTGGTATATATGTTGTATTCTATCCTTGAACTGGTTAGTTTCACATAGAATACATTGCATATCTGGCAAACTGCCAGGTATACAATGTTCATACTGACATGTGGCCTCCACTTGTCTTGTACTGTATGAATCAGGATGTATAAACACGTTCATTGTCAATGTACATTGTTACACATGCCTTGGTAAAACAGGATTCTGTTTTTCTCTCATCCTTTTTCGAATAACATAAGAGTCTCTTCAGATTTAGTTTATTCCTATATAAGAAACTTGGTTCATTCCCTACCTGTCATTCCCTACTATGTTATTCGAAAAAGGATGAGAGAAAAACAGAATCCTGTTTTACCAAGGCATGTGGGCGGTGTAACCAATGTGTGTACATTGACAATGGAACGGTGTTTATACATCCTGATTCCCATATACAGTACAAGACCCAAGTGGAGGCCACATGTGTCAGTATGAACATTGTATACCTGGCAGTTTGCCAGATATGCAATGTATTCTATGTGGGCAAAACGAACCGTCATTTCAAGGATAGAATACGCGAACATATATACCACATGAGAAAAGGGAATACAAATAATGCATTAGCTAAACATGTGGTTGAATTAGGCAGTGCACATACTTTCCTGTTTAGAGTTTTAGAACAAATAAAACCAAACATTAGAGGTGGTGACATTAGGAACCACACAGAAGATAGGGAAAGTAAATGGATTATGAGGCTGAGGGCTGACAGGGGGTCTGGTCTGAATGAGAGAGCTTCTATAAAACCAGCTCTCAGAAAAAGAAGGAATATCAATGTCAAACATAAATAGTATAGATCTATATCCCATTACATCTTATAGATTATGTAGTGCAAATGTTTGGATGTTTATTTGTTTACATTTTGCTTACTAACTGTGTTTCATGTAGACTGCATTGATATGTTTTACATACTTTCTAGACACATGTATATATACATATACTCAATAGTTTTATATACATATACTCAATAGTTTTAACATATAGTTTTAAATATGATTTTTTAATAATTTTTTATGTATTTATTCAAATATTTAAATATTATAAGAGATATGCTTGTAAGATTTATTGTTATGTAACATATGTATTAGATGATGTATGAACTATTCCAAGAGTTTTTTATTGAGGGATGTCACTTTATTTGGCAAGCTCGTATATTTAATTGATTTTATTGATGTATGTATATATAGGGGCACTATGGGTAGCAGTAATTGATCTGAAGAAGCTCATTTCGTGAGTGAAAGCGCTTATTAGCTGCAGTGTTTTATGTTTTATGGTTGTCGTTTTGGATATTGTGGATTAAAGCCTTTGTATACAGCTGGTAATCCTGGTTATTTGATCTGCTGTGCTCCTCCACTCAACATTAACTTTGGTTTATATTTAATTGTACTCTCGGGTGTTTGGGAGCACCCTGTCTACCCAAGGCATATCTTGTTATTTTAATCTTATTTATATATTTGAGGCCATGACCAAGCAACAATAGTGAAGAATAAGTTGATTTAAGTGCAGGTATCTATAGTAATCTACTGAATGGGATATTATTTAGCATTAGATATTCCAGTAGGCACTTCTTTAAACAATTTTATAAAGACATCTTTAGCTTCTTGCGATGTACTTGCTTGATGTCTCTTATTATGTGTGAAGGATAGCGTATTTGGATATCGCATCTGGAACCTAATATTCCTTTTAATCAATTCAGCACAATAAGGAGCTAGTTTTTGTCTGTTTATTTTAAATCAGTGGAGGTAAATCTTGTGAAAATGAAAGTCTATGCTGGTTCCACATAAATTGTTTTTGCTTTTTGGCTGCTTCCAATATTTTCTGTGCGTCTTCAAAATTCAGGATCTTAGTGTATATAATCCTAGGCGTCGAGGCATCTTGATGAAATCGCAAGGCTCTATGTGCTCTCTCTAAAATCAGGCTCTCTGACTTGCCATCTAGATTTAGAAGTGCTAAGAAAATCTGTTTAGCTGTTTTTAGTAAGTCATGGCTATCATAGGATTCTGGCAAGCCTCTTATTATTATATTATTTCGGCGACTTCTCGCCTCAAGGTCTAACAGTTTATCTTGGATTTCAGTTATTACAGCATCTTTAGCACATAAATCTTTTTTTAAAATTTCAATTTGAATTTCATTAGTGTGATTTTTCCCTTCCAGACTGTCTAACCTTTCGGTTATTTGATTTAGGGATTTACCAAAGTCAGTGAGTTGGTCAGCAAAGTTTTTTATAGCAGTATGTATAGGTTTGTAAAGCTTGTTTTAACTCCTCAAGGTGAAAATTTGATTAATTTTTTTTCTTTGGCGCTTATTTTTGGATTTTCGACGCATTGTTTATTTGTTCTGAGTCTTTTTGAGCCTGTATCTTTTTCAGGCGAGAGCAATGAGAAAAACTTGGCCTTTGTGGTCTGTGTCTCCATATTGTCGATACCTGAGTAGAGTTGCGTTAATGGGAACAGGATCTCTGAGAAAGTCTGTTGTAGGCACGTGGCTTATGATTCGAAGGCCAAATGAAGATCAATTCTGTTTATATATAAAATTCTCTTTATTTTTCACTATAAAAAGAGACCAAATTTTTGCGTTGACGTTCCGTTTTTCTTTCTGAACAAAATTCTGTGGAAAACACCTTAATTAAATGTTTTAAAAATTGGAGGTAACTGCTGAAGTATGAGGAGCGACTAGTATAGGGTACTCCCTAGACAACCGCCATCTTGAACTCCAGACGACCGCCATCTTGAACTCCCAGTCAGGATACTCCTGTAGACAATGTGGATTCCTGCACAGTCAGGATACTCCTGTAGACAATGTGGATTCCTGCACAGTCAGGATACTCCTGTAGACAATGTGGATTCCTGCACAGTCAGGATACTCCTGTAGACAATGTGGATTCCTGCACAGTCAGGATACTCCTGTAGACAATGTGGACCCCTGCACAGTCAGGATTACTCCAGTAGACAACGTACAGCAGGTGTTGCATAATGTACCAGAAGATGTGCCTGTGCATGTTGTGAAGAAATTAGATTTTTTATGAGAAAATAAATCAAGAATGGAATCTTAAAATAAAATGGAGTCTAGGACCAAGTGACTTGGTATTTTTTTATATGAGCATATTTTTATGCTTTGTTAGCTCAGCTGTACAGACAGAATTAGCTGGTAATTTTAACTTCTGCCAAGTCTTTTGGGTTTCTAATACCATGACATGATTGGAACCCATTTTTAAGTCAAAGTATGATTAAAGTTCATGAAATTAGTACGGTTTCAATCTAGCCAGAAGGGCTCTTCACAGTACGTGCAATGTGCCTAGAATGGACTCTTCCTGTAATTCATACAGAGTTACATGCATTGGTAACGTATCCAAGTAAGACTGCAAATGTTTTTACAAGACCTGTTGCTCCTACTACTATTGGAACTGTCCGAGTATCCTCCTTCCACATTGCCCTCCTTTCTGCCTGCAAATCCTGGTATTTTATGACACTGTCTCTCTCTGTATGCAACACACTGTAGTCACTAGCTGTAGCAACTTCAATTCTTGCCTTTTCATGGACTACTATATCTGGTTTTCTCGCATCTATTTTTTCAACTGTTGGTAATCTGTGATCCCATGTGATATAAACTTCATTATTCTCTATAATGCTTCATGGCTCAAGTTTCCAAAGTTTTTCAGCTACTTCAATATTACAATGTTTGCACAACTCCTGAAGCAACATTTTTGCCTCATTATTATGCCTTTCAGTATACAGTCCTTCTGCCATTAGCATATTACAACCAGCAAAAAGATGTGCGGCTGTTTCCAATTCTGTTTTACAAAACCCACAGTTGTTAGTTTCTCCCACATGTTCCATGGACTTTGTAAACCAGGGTGCACGCAGTCCACTATCTTGGGCCACCGATATTACCCTTTCCTCTTTTGGTTTAAATTCACCTCTTCTTAACCTTTCTTGTGTTCGATCCCGCTCATTAGGTTGTTCCAAGATTTTTCTGTACTTGCAACTATAATTTAAGCATTTTCCACTTTTCTTGCAGTCACATCTGATCCTTCACCTTTTTTTCGTTTTTTTGTTTTTCGCCACATTCAGTTGCCTGATTTTTATCTACGGCTGGTTTGATTTCCATTCCCACTTGACACTGGTATGCTTCTAGTAAACTAAGCAGGGAAGTCATCTTAGACGTAGTCTTCCTCATGTTTTACAAACTTTCGCTATGTTTACGTCTTATGAGGTCAGCAAATATGTATGCAGTCCTACGACTGCAGATCTATACCTGTAGTCAGTTTTGAGGAGGCTCGTACTCTCATAGAAGGGGGAATATATACTCTTAGTATACAATGGATTTTTTTATAAATCATTTGATAAGCATGAAGCACTTTTCCTGTCCAACTGATCCAATACCTTTTGGAACCAGTCACTCACTCCAAAACTAAGTTAGGACAGAGAGAGCAAATCAATTTATAACCTGGATTTTGTTCCTAGATGTCAGAGCTATTTTTAATATTAATTTTAGTTTTCTAAAATATTCCTTACTTAGTTTTATTCACATTTGTTCATGTTTTATTGTTGATCCTTCAATTTCCAAATATTTACACAATCCTCTTGCTCAAGTTATTTTGCATCACATTCCTGTCCCAGGCTCATGTTTTCTTGGTGCTACAGCTTTCCTGCTTTAAAGCCTGCTTTTGCATATTTATCAAGACCAAATGGACACTCTTACATCATGTGGAAAAGCTTTGACTACCTGCAGTTGTGCTTTCAGTCCCTCATCTGATGAGCTATACAGTTTTAAATCATCCACAAAAGAGAAGATGAGAAAGTCTTTACACTGTTTTCTGGGAGCCAAATTGTAGCTACAACCTAATCTATTAAGTAGACAGCTTAATGGGTTAAACGGCAAGACAAAAAAAGAGTTGTCACCCTGGAATATCCCACTTTGAATTTTTATCCCCGAAACACTAATTTGTCCATCATGGCTTAACCGCAAAGTGGTTCCTCACTGTTTCATGGTCGCTATAATGTAATATTGATCAGAGTAGGGTATATCCCGCACATTTTAAGCACTTTTTTTATCCATGAATGTGGGATAATGTCAAATACTTTCTTGTAGTCTATGCATGCATTAGATTCTTCCCCTTTTTACAGTTCTCCATTATGACTAACAAAGGTCTTTGTTCCATATGACTTTCTTTTGTTACCTTTTTGTTCTATTGCCATGATGGAGTTTTCTCAATGACTTTAAACTGTCAGCATCAATTCCAGTGTAAAGTTTATACACTGTCAGAAGGCAAGTTTTTAGGATAGCTTGTAGGTTCACTGTTAAGGAGGAGCATTGTTCTTACTTTGTTAACCAGGTTGGCTTCTGTTCCGCGTGAACATTATAGGTCTCACTCATGGCTACATCTTCATACAAAGATGTTAATACTTGCAGCCAGATGCTAGATACTGCATCTGATCCTAGGGTTTTCCAATTATGAGCTTTTCTTATGTTTTCTTAACTTTGTTTCAATTTTTCTGGCCGTCACTTCATTCCATTTCATATCCTGTACATCTGACCTTCTTCTTCCTTTTACTTCTTCTATCCATTCAACATCTATATTATGTTCCACAGGGTCTTCACAGATATTTCTCCAAAATGTATTTATTTCTATTTTTGGTGGTGTTTCATTTCCTTTTGCCTTGTTTCCCAATTATCTAGAAAACTTTTGGGTTATCAATAAATTGCTTTTTTTTGTACTTTCCCTTTATATTAATCTGCATATCTTTTACGTTTTTCACCTGTGCTGCTAATTTTAGTTTATTACCTGCAATAGTGCACAACATATCCTGATCTGTTCTGATACTGTGCATTGCTTTCACCACTACTATCTTTCGGAGTACTTTTGTTGGATCTGTTCCCTCTTCTGTACTCTTCTTTAAAATTTTCTCTATTTGATTCTTCCATGATGGCATTTGATTTCTCCCCTTCTTTTCCCTTGCTGCCCTGTGTTTTTGTGGTAAGACTTTATAATTAATTCAGCTGCACAGTAATATATTCTATTTACTTGTGATACCCCATGAATTTCTGAGCAGTCTTCATTACTGTACTCATTTGTTTTATCAAACTTCAAATTCTTTGGGTTTTATTGACTTTCTGTAGTCTACTTCTTTCATTGATCTTAATGTCTATCGCTATTAAATCAAGCAACTCTTCTCTTAGATCATTTTCTTCTAAACCAAGGGCACATTATTTGTTCTCCATTTCCTGTAGCCATTCTACAGAAAGTTCCAGAGCATCTTCCTGTGCCACACACTCTTCAGTTTTATCCTGCTTCACCTGTTGCTCTTTCATATGGGAACTCACTGGCCTATCACTCCACAACACTGACCATGTCAGAGTTGCCACAATTTCCTGTTCCATCTCTTGCTGTGCAACTCCAACTGAACTTCTGTACTGGTTTCCTATGGAAGGCTCCAAAGTATCTTAATATAGCAAATAATCAGATGTTTCCCTATTTACTAGAATCTCCTTAATTTGAGGATCCATTGCTCTATCCTACTGTGGTGTTATCAGTTATACTTTCTACATTAAACCCTTCACTTCACAGGTAATCCATATCCTCATAACTTCTTCATTACTATTCCTCTTTCCTCCTGGTTTTCTTATTTTTGTACCGTTATAAATTTACATATCTGGATGTCTTTGCCTGCATTTCTAGAATACAAAAAGAACAGCACCAAACATATTTGAGCTGTTCCCAGCACAAGAATCTGGTAGTCTATTGGCCGTTTTGGGCCAATTTCTAGCCCTTTCAAGTCCCCCTGTATAAAACCCGCTTTAAATGCGGCTTTGTGCGATTTTGTGCATAGCACAGCACTGGGCAGCGCCGCTTAATTGGGTTTAAACCATTCTCGGCTCCATAAAGTCTGCTCTTCACTTTTCCCTTAGAACTGATCTAGTTCTCATAATAAACACCCTATTCCTACTCTAAAGCCCGGCACTTACTCACTAAAGCAATTATACAAGTCAGCACTAAAAAAATTAAAAGTACTACACTCTCACAAACTCCGCTCGAGTACCTTGTTCCCAATTGGCCCCTTTTTTCAGTTATAAAGGAATTCCCAATACTATTCTAGCATGTCCAAAGGTCAGTTGTCAATCTCCTCTCCGGTCCAGCTGGTGAATCTGGGAATCTTGAGGCAATGTTACAACTAGCTCATGTACACAGACAACCCTCTCCTCCTCCCAACAAATTCCAACACATGTGAGAGATGCAACCATATAGCCAAACTGGAGGCTAAGCTCTCTCAACTCAGTACTGGCGTAACCAGTCAGGAGGAGAAGGAAACCACACACACTACAATTCCAGTCTCACATAGACCTACCACGACAGCAAACTAAACACAAACACACAAAAACATACTCGGAGGCTCTAAATAAAAATCTGCCTAAGCAGCAGAGACCTCCAAAGCAGACACCCAAGCAACCGCTACCCCAAAACAAAACACGTGCAACACATAGCTCACAAAGCCAGTGTGCCGAACAGACACAGCTCTTAAGGATAAACAACACACCTGATACACTTGGAATAGGTGACTATCGTCAGGCACACTGAAGTCCTGCTCACCAGGCTGAACAAGGAGAAGGTCACAGTGATCTGCCTGTCGGGCGCTAGGATCCGCCACATAACACAAGCACTCACGTCACTCCAAGGCAAGTACAAATATGACTCTGTCATTGTCCATGCTGGTGTGAATGACCTGAGACGTACCTCCATGGACTACATGAAAAGAGACATAGAGGAGCTCTCTGAGCATGTAGCCCAGGCCGGTATGACCCTGACCTTGAGCATGTAGCCCAGGCCGGTATGACCCTGACCTTGAGTAGCATCTTACCCTCACCAAAAATTATGCCACAATATGAAGACAAGATGATCAATTTCAACAATTGGCTTAAGTATTGGTGTCATTCAAAGGGGATCCAATGCCTGTCAACCTGGGATGACATGCTCGACAAGCCACGATGTTTCGCTAGGGACGGCTTGCACCCGTCACCCCTGGGCTTTCAGATATTGGCAAAGGCTCTTGCCACCCCCATTGTGCCTTTTTTAGGCAAGGCTCAAAAGACAAACCCACCTCCATAGGTATCACAAGGGTTAAGAAATTAAGAGCAATGCTACTCAACGCCAGAAGTCTAAACCTCAAGATGCACGCACTCGAAACTCTCCTTAGCATAGAGAACATAGATATCTGTGCAGTAACAGAAACCTGGTTCAAGGCTCCCAAGAGCACCCCAGCACTACCAGGTTATACCTCATACCATGCTTTTCGGCCCCAAAACTTTGACCAAACCACAAAAGGAGGGGGAGTATCAATATTCGTCAAAGATACCCACACCTCCAGGTTGGTGGCACAGCACAAAGCAGAGACTATCCATGTGCAACTAACAGTGGGTAAAACTGCCTTCTAGTTTATAGCCTGCTACAGACCACCCTCCCAAACCTAGGAACCCCACTCGGCCTTCCTGAGAACACTGGAAAATATGAAGGTCTCTCCAAACACCATTATATCGGGCGACTTCAACTACCCAAACATAGACTGGGAGCATTACTCTAGCTCCAACACCCTAGCCCAAAGGTTCCTAGAATTTATAAACTCAAATGCTATAGAACAACTTGTTACCACTCCCACAAGAGGGGAAAACATACTGGACCTGATCATCACCAACATGGGGACTCTATGCTCCAGACCAGAAGTGTATCCCTCACTGGTAAGATCAGACCATAAACTAATCTCACTGGATATTCACATCCCGACCCCACCCCCTGCCCAGAAAACCACAGTGAAAAACTTCTCTAAAGCAAATTTCACACTCCTCAAAACCGAGGTGGAATCCTTCAAAGCCCCCGGGGTCTGTGGAAAATACAGCCCAGACCGCAGAATCATTTATAAACGCATTCTATGAACACCTTCAGGAATGCATGGATCATGCAATCCAAAATAAAACCAAGACCCAATCCTCCAAAGGCAGACCTCAGCCATAAACAAACTATACAATAGAAGGAGGAAGCTACTACATGACAGAGCAAAATCCCAAAAAGGGAAGGCATCTCTGATCAGTATTAGCAAAAAACTACGGGCACTCATAAAATAGTCTAAGGCCAGCTTAGAGAGAAAAATT
The DNA here is from genome assembly GCF_019279795.1 of Protopterus annectens. Taxonomy (NCBI): domain Eukaryota; kingdom Metazoa; phylum Chordata; order Ceratodontiformes; family Protopteridae; genus Protopterus; species Protopterus annectens. The sequence continues at coordinate 1,392,186,823 of NC_056743.1, forward strand.
GCACAGGACACTAAGGATAATCACAAGGCTTTCTTTAATGTCAGGAACCTGGGTGGAATTCCTAGATATGCTCAGAATTCGTCCAAAATGACAAAAAATACACCGAACCCACAGACATTGCCAACATCCGAGCTGACAGGTTCAGCGCAAACCCCCCCCCCCACCAAAAGGGCAAATATCTATCCCAGCAGTGTACTGCCCCCACTGACATCTCAGATGCTCAGGTAAGAGCCGCCCTCTCCAAAGCAAAAAAACACAGCATCAATGGGACCAGACGGTGTCCCGGGCTGCGTCCTACATGAACTCCAAGAGGAGCTAAACCCAAACATAAAACTACTGTTCAATCTCAGCCTTACTACAGGATATGTACCCAAACAGTGGCGTACAGCAATAGTGGTCCCTCTCCACAAAGGTGGTGCCTCAACAGATCCTGGAAACTATCGCCCATAAGCCTGACTAGCTTGGTCTGCAAAGCTATGGAAAGGATCATCATGGACCTCAAAAATAAAGATACTGGGGACCTACAGACACTGGATCCTACCCAGTTAGGCTTTGTTAAGGGCAGATCTTGCCTCTTAAACCTGGTCGATTTCTATGAAACACTCATCAAGGCCATTGACGAGGGGAAGGTGGTCCACACAGCCTACCTGGACCTCGCAAAAGCCTTCGATACAATACCCCACTCGGGCATTATAGATAAGCTCACCAGCTTAAATATAAACCCCTATGTCACTAGATGGGTTGCAAACTGGCTCAAGGGCAGAACCCACATGGTTAGAATTGCTGGAGCCATGTCAGACTCCAAACCAGTTACAAGTGGTGTCCCACAAGGCTCAGTCCTGGGACCTCTCTTGTTCGGTATATATTTCTCGGAGGTACAGGCCAACACGGAAGGACTGTGGCTGACCAAGTTCGCAGATGACTGCAAACTGGGCACCATAATAGACTCTCCAGCCGACACAAGCATCCTCCAAAAGGGCCTCATAGAAACAGACAACTGGTGCCAGAGCCATGGCCTCAAGCTAAACGCCAAAAAGTGTAGTCATCCCCTTTGGCAAAAACAAAAGTGCCCACAAATTACCACATAGGTGGTAATCCATTAAGTACGGAAGAAGTAATTACGGACCTGGGGACCCAAGTTGATAGCAATCTCTCATTTGACAACCACGTGGCCAAAGTGGTTAGAAAAACATTTTATATAGCCCGCCTAATCATGAAGGGATTCACATCTAGATCAGGGGAGGTCATCGTGCCTCTTTACTCATCCCTCATCAGGCCCATAATTGAGTACAATGCCCCTTTTGGGATTTACCTTACCAGACACCTGCAGCAACTGGAAAGACCCCAAAAGTACCTCACCAAGAGGATCAAAGGACTCAAACAGATGCCATATGCTGTCCGGTTAAAGAAACTCCAGCTCTACTCAGTGGCATACCACCTGCTCAGAGGCAATCTGTGCCTGACGTATAAAGCCATGTCCAACCCAGAATTAATGGACATGCTGCACCTCAGAAAATCCAAATCCCATCGAGCTACACGCTCAAAAGACTTGAACCTCAGCACTGAAATAAATAGGACATGCTGGAGGGACAGATTCATAACCCAGGGGCTCCCTTCACTCTGGAATAAAATCCCAGTCCAGGTTAGGCAGAGTCCCTCACTGACTCTCTTCAAGTGGAATCTTGATGAGTGGATGGGAGATCATAGGTTTAACCCGGGTATCACTTCTGTGTCACTGTTAGACAGAGGCACAGTATACCAACCTCGAAAAAGGGCATAGCAAAATTAATTTAAAATGGGTGGCGAAAGCCAAACACACTCTGGCTAGGCTTATAAATGCCCTAGGGCAGATAGCCTAGTATGAACCTATGAGCTCTGTCTTCTGCATAAATACTGCACCATATTAAATTTCTTTCTTTCCTCCTGTCCATACTTCTTCAGATGTCTCCTGTTTCTCCTCACTTGGGGGGGACTTGTTCCATCGTTCTGTAACATAACCCGCGTTAGACTTTCTACACTAAATCCTTCACTTCGCAGGTATTCTATAACTTCAGCTTTTTTTTTTCCTTAAACTTCTACTTTGTTAATCTTCTCTTCTATGCTCCCTCTTTGTATTGTGAAATTTTTCAAATTTGAATGCCTTTGCCTATATTTCTCTAAGAATATCTTTGGGGCTGCTTTTTTTTTGTATTGATTAATTTGGCTTTCTCCTTTGCCTAAATATTGCACCATATCAGCTCTCTCTCCCTTTCCCATGGCCATATTTCTTTTTAATATATTTTCATAGTACATGTTGCTTCTTTTTCCAACCAGCCCACGGTTTCTTGGTCTATATGTTTTGCATATATCAGTTGTATTAATGAACACAGATTTGCATCCGAAGCTTTTGACAGTTTTTCTTGCGCAAGTTTTCTTTCTTCTAATTTGTCTCAATCTTTAATTTTTATATCTTCTATCCAGAAATTCTGGGCTTTTTGCATAACTTCTTGATTCCTAAGTGGATCTTCATACATTCCTGCTGTTCATGTGTGCTACAGATTTTACTTGCTTAGTACTGGGTACTGGTTTTTGCTTATTTGGAGCTTTTCTCCCCGGGCCTCCACGGAAAATGGACCTGTGTCCAGTCAGAATTTAAACAATATAAATAATCATAATAAATTATTTTCTCATCCTCAAATGTCCACCATCATCTTTATGACTTTTTTTGGCCTGTCAGTTTCTTGTGCCTTTTGTGGACTACTACTTCCTTCTACAATGTGAGGGCATCCTCCCCCTGAGCCTGGCCCAGCCCCAGTATAAGAATGTTTCAGTGTCTTGAGGATTCTACACAGATTTTTTCCAGTCCTGGCACCAATGCGCCTAACAGGATTGGGCACTTTTTTATCCTGGGACTTGTGCAACCAGCTGTCTTTTTTTTTTTTTTTAACCTACTTCTGTCCAGGATATATGCTACATAAAATACGGTCTTTTTTTATACAAAATATATAAAGGATCCACCTCATGAAGACAATCACCAAGACTTGAGGATGAATTAAATTCTAAGAATACTACTCTCCTTTGCTAGCTGATTTTATCATCTCTCCATTAATTGTTCAGTAACATCAAGGTTATTACAACAAAGAACAAGCACGTACTTGCCAAGCAGGACCTTTCAGAAACAAGTACTGCTTTTTCTGGTCACTCAGCTACAACTATATAATAATTGTTTCATTTATGCTGTGTTTTTACAAAAAAAAATAGAGCTCTCCCTTTGTTCAGGGAACTTGTCTAAACAATCCTATATTAGTTTGTGATTTTTTGATCTACTGAAAAAAAAAAAAAAAAAAGAAGTGTGACTACTAGAGATAGTGAGCAGATGCTACTGTACACAATCACACTCTTTATAAAAGAATGATAGCCTTTGTCTGACTTTCAGAACTTGTATGGTCAGAACAACTTTACTGTGCTTACTTTAGTATTTATCTGTATATTGCTTGTGTGATTTCTCTCACAGAAGTTGATTTAAGTTCTCTTTGAATTCTGTAGTTAATGACTTTGGTTATTCTTTTCTTATATAATTTTTTACTTGTTTGAAGCTGAATATGGAGTCCTTAAATAAGTATGCCATTAATGAGTTGCTAAAGCACAATTATCTTGTACACTGTAATAAATGCTATGCATACTTAAAAGTAACACCAGATAAACAGGTGATCTGTGTTCCTCGTGTCAAAAGTTAGATGATTTGCTTACCATTATTAGAAGTAAATCTAGACTTACTGATGATGACTGACTGCACTTGTCCAATTGGCACAGCTTGGAGAACTGTTGTTACATGCATTAATGACTGGACTGGGGAGATAATGCTAGGTAAAGAGCAAATAGGACACATTTAAGAAAAGGATGGGTCTATTGTCTGTAATGATCATTCAACCCTTATGAAACAAGATGATGCTCCTGACAACTTGGGAATTCTGAATGCAAGTATTCAGCAATCTGAAGATTCAGGGTGTTTAGAAGGAAACAAAAAAGGAAGAAGTTCACAACAAATGAAGAAATAAAACGATAAACGTCTGTAAAAAGAATACATACTAAAGGACTCTGCTTTGTTAAGTAACAGATTACAGGGAATAACATTTTTCCATCAGAAAACCTTCAGGTCTACAGAAAAAAAAGGCATCATTTTTCCAAAACAGAAGGTAGACAAAAAGAGGCATGGGGCAGGTGAAAAGGAAGAAATCAAAACTGAACGTAGAACAATTGAAGAACATTACTGTAAGAAAAAAAGGAAAGAAAGACAGATGCTGACTACATGGCTCAAGCTGTGGATATACAAAGCCAGCTGGATGAGAACTGCATGCTTGCGAATTTAACACGCAATGAAAACAGTGGGATTAATATCTGTAACAACGGATAGAGCAGATATTACTGCATTAGAAGTTGAAGATTCTTCAGATATGATTAGAAAAAGATAATAAAACACACATTCACCAGTACTTTACCAGGGTATCTTCTTTATTCGTAAGCGATCTTATTTTGGTAAAAAAATATGCAAACACGTGAATAGTTAAAGGCTGAGAATTTGCACTTTCAGGAAGAGGTGGTGTGGGAGTCCTGTTATAGAGTGCAGATCTCTAAATAAAATGAGAAGATTTCTAAACTTGAAACTGACATTATTCAGCGGAAGAAACAAATTAGTAAGGGACCTAAAAGACTATGAAACGGGGATTCTTTTTTCATGGCAACGTGAAACGAGGCAAAGTAGGTCAAGGATTAGGAGTGGATTTCAGAAGCGGCGTAGTGTTTCCGCATCGTCTACGGATCAAAATACTAAAAGATATGTTTCTAAAAATGTAACTTTTACTGACTCTGCAGTTTCTTCTAATACAGAGACTGAGGGGGCCGTTGGCATTTTAGTTTCTCCAACTACAGAACATTCATTTCAGGCCGATAAATCTGGCCGAGGGAGAAATGGCAGAAAGGGGAGAAACCACTACAAATGATGTACAGCAGAGTAAGTACAATGAATGGACACTAGATATTGTAAATTTGTCTGATTTGAATTTGTCAAATGAAATGAAGGTTGTGTTATCTAGGGGTAGTAAATTTGTACCTACACATTTTCCTTCATTGGCTGACTTGCATTTTAAATTGAAGGAATTTAGTAGAAAATTACACTTAAACGTTTTCTTTCAAAAGAAAAGATACAAACTTTGTTGAAAATGAAGGAGCTTGATGAAGATTTATTAAACATGTCAGTTTATGATTATGATGATGAATTTTTTTGTTCAGATGAATCTACTGAATATTCTAGTTGTTTTCATACAGGATATGGAAAATTAACATTACCCCATCTGGTAACTGATAAAAAATTTACACCAAATATTAAGGTGCCTGCCATCTCTGTTTTTTAAAGTTTTATTTAAAGAGATTACTGTGACATTATCTGAATTTTTAAGGCAAAGGAAATAGGTTCATAGGTTCATACTAGGCTATCTGCCCGAGGGCATTTATAAGCCTAGCCCATAGTTTTGTGGCTTACGCCACCCCTTTTGTATGGGGAACTATACCCATTATTTTGCTGTGCCTCTGTCTAGCAGTGACACTGAGGTAATCCCTGGAGTATATCTGCGATCTCCCATCCATTGGTCAAGATTTCTCTTGAACAAGGCCAGCGAGGTGCTCTGCCTCACATATACCGGGATTTTGTTCCACAGCATAGGGAGTCTTTGGGTGATGAATCTATCCCTCCAGCACGCCTATTAATAGCCGTGTCGAGGTTTAAGTCTCCGCCCTTGTGGCTCTGACGGATCTAGATTTTTGAGGTGAAGCATATTCATCAAATCTGGGTTTGACATGGCCTTGTATGTCAGGCAAAGGTCACCTCTGAGCAAGTGTTTACTGAATAGAGCTGGAGTTCTTTCAGTCGGGCAGCATAGGACAGATTTTTGAGACCCTTTATCCTTTTGGTGAGGAACTTTTGTGGCCTCTCCAGCTGCTGCAAGTGTCGGGTCAGATACATTCGAATGGGGCATTGTACTCAATCATTGGTCTGATGAGTGATGAGCATAGGGAGACTATGACCTCCTTGATCTAGATGTGAATCCCTTCATGATAAGGTGGGCAATGTAGAAGGTCTTCCTAACTACTTTAGCTACATGGGTGTCGAATGACAGGCTACTGTCAACCTGGGTCCCCAGGTCCCTGATAACTTCTTCTGTGCTCAGAGGATTACCACCTATATGGTAGCTAGGGGTAACCTTGTTTTTCCCGAAGGGTATGACTATGCATTTTTTGGCATTTAACTTTAGGCCATGGCTCTGGCACCAGTCATCCGTTTCTGTGAGACCCTTCTGAAGGATATCTGTGTCAGATGTGTTTTCGACTACGACAATTTAAATAAGAATGAATGGTTAGCTCTTAAAAACATGGAGAAACAAAAGACTGCGTTTATCTTTAAGTGTGCTGATAAGGGAGGGAATTGGGTTATTTTAAATAAAGCGCACTATTGTGAATTAGTGGCTGACTTGTTGAATAATATAGATGAGTATAAAAGCTTAATGAAGGACCCTATAATAGAATTTAATGATGAGCTCTTGACTTGGAGAGAGGAACATTTTGGTTTCTTTGATCATAAAGGTATATGTAAATTATATATTAAGAAACCTATTACTCCTATTTTTTATGTCTTGTCTAAACCCCCGGGTAGGCCAACTGTATCAGGAGTTGGTTCCTTCTTAAGCAATGTTAATATTTTTCTGGATTTCCACCTAAAAGAACACTTAAAGAAGGTTGTGGCACATATTTCTAATACTCGGGAATTATTGTGTGAATTATCTCAGATTAGATGGCAACAAGATTTTTATTGGGTTACCGTTGATGTTAATTCACTTTATACGAACATTAATTTAAGATGGGGTTTGGAATCCATTATAGAATTGTTGGGTGATGGACCCAGAACTACCTTTTTGATCAGTTTACTTGAATTTAGCCTAACTCATAATTATTTCTCCTTCAATAATGAGTTTTTTTTTCAGAGAAAAGGAACGGCTATGGGGGCTGCTTTTGCACCCTCATATGCTATTATTTATATGGGATTTTTTGAGAAGTTTATTTATCCAACTTTGTTTTTTTTTAAGAATGTTATACTATACAAGTGGTTTATTGATGACCTTATTTTTATCTGCAAGGGTGATGTTAATGAATGTTTAGACTTTTCTGAGGGTCTTGGAAATAATGAACATGACTTAACATTCACCTATGAATTGAATAGGGAACATATCAATTTTTTGGATGCGACCCTTTTTGTTGATGGAGAATTTATTGGGTTTAGGCCATTTAGGAAGTTGACTTCAGTGAATATGTTTTTGCACGCTACAAGCATGCACCCTGATCATTTATTACAATCTTTACCTTTGGGTGAATTTAGAAGAATCTATAACCACACGAGTGATGAGAATGAAAAAGAACATGAACTAAATAAAGTCATGTTAAGGCTAAGGGAGAGAGGTTATGATAAAAATCATCTTTTGGAATGTAAATTTAAAGTTTTGGGGGACGGTTATGATGGGCCACCTCCTTACTCGCATGAATACTTTAGAAATGGGAGAACTGAAGAGAAAGTGTGTGATATAAGGGAAGATATTGGGGATAAGCTTTTTTTTGTTACTAGATTTTCCCCTTTTTCGAAGGAGTTAATCAAAATAGTGAAAAAATATTGGTATATTGTGAGTGAGGATGAAAATATTGGTCACCTGTTCCCAAAACATATTATTTTCTCCTTTAAAAGGGGAAAAAATCTGAAAGAATTATTAAATCATAACTTTGTGAAAGAGATTTATATTAATACTACTCAGTTTGGTACATTTTCATGTGGTTGTTGTAGCATTTGTGACAGGGCTAAGAATTTGAGTAATATTAAATGGGACAACATTTATTCCTAGATCATATTTTAACTGTCGTTCAGAAGGGGTAGTGTATATTCTGGGTTGCTCTTGTGATAATGTTTGATATATAGGACAAACCCAGGATCCGAATATTGGAACATTTAAAAGATATAAGAAATCGGAGCGAAGTTAGTCCTGTTGCCCAACACTTCCTTACTAAACATGGTGGCTCTTCTAGTAGTTTAATATTTTGTGTATTGGGTACGCCCTACCTTAATAGAGGTGGAGATTATATTAATAAATTACTTGAATTAGAAACTAGAATGATAATAAAGTTTAAAACTCTAAAACCCTTAGGACTAAATCAGGAATTAGCCATTTAAATATTAGTTTCAATATCAAGCATTCCATATGAAGAATAATAATGAGGATATATCAGGAATATATAATTGTTTTTTATGTTTTATATATATTTATATATTTTTTGCATTGTATTTAATGATTAAATAATGAATTAAATGTTATTTGCACTGTGTCACTTTAAATATGTAGGATGAATTAATAGTTGAATGCAAGCTGCTTGTGTTAATTGGTATTAATTAATTAAATGAACGAGTATTTAAGTCAATTGTAAAATGTAAGCTTTGTGATCCGTGAAGGCGAAAGGCTGAGGTACCAGATCGCTTACAAATAAAGAAGATACCCTGGTGAAGTGCTGGTGAATGTGTGTTTTATTTCACTATTTGCAGGCTGGTGTGTTTCTCATGATTAGAAAAAGATATATTGCAACTGGAGATTCAATTAGAGGAAGTGATACTTATATCTGCAGAGAAGATAATGAACGTTATGCTGGCCAGGAGGAAAACAGAAGATGTGAGACAAGCCTTGGAACACCTTAATGTAAGGAAGTACAGATCTGTTTTTATTCATGTTAGTACAAATGATCTCATAAGGACTCTGTTAGTAGGGAACTTAAAAGTCCTCTTAGACAGTGTTGCTTGTACAGGTGGTAGGACGTATTTTCACAAATCACATATAGAAAGGAAAGGATAGTCAGGTCACCGCGAATTAAAATATTTTGTGGGTAAATACCTACATGGAAAAAATGTCCCGTCTTAAAAAATGGAAGTGTGGTACAGTGGCCATTATTTTTCAAAGCTACAGAGAGCCACTGCCGAGGGGTGGAAGAGCCACATGCGGCTCCAGAGCCACAGGTTGCAGACCCCTGGTGTAGAGCATCCAAGCATTGTTTTGGGCACACACACATTCAGACAGGATGGCATGCATTCGTCAAGATCAGGGAAGAGAATTTTTGCAACAGATATTTTACAATATTTGACAAACAGTGTGCAGGATTTTAGCCAGGTCAAAAATTTAACAATTAACAGACGGTTATATATCTCTAATGGTTGTCAATGCCAGGAGCCAATATTTATTTTTTTTTAATTGGAAAACTTGCTACGTTTCCACAAGATTGATGTTGTTATTGCTTATGAAACATGGTTAAAGAACAGTGGTTGGAAACCAGTTCTGTCAGTGTATAAATGTTTTTACTGTAACAGACATTCTAACAAAAAAAATCACGTAGAGGTGTTACAACAAGGATTAAAGATAGTTATGAGAGCAGTGATTATTACACGTTCAATGATAACACCAATACTATAGACTGTGTAACTGTGACAATAAAGACAACCTTGGAACATAATAGTTGAAGTGTATAGACCACCAAAGTTAAGTGCCGATGACATAGGGGAATTCATAAATTTCTTGCATGAAACACAGGAGGGAAGAATATTAGCTGGGGGCTTACATTTACCAGAAACATAATGGAGTAATATTGACTCAACATCATCACAGTAAGGAAATTATTCACAACCTATGTTCAGGAACAACTGCTTCAGACTGTAAAACCCTACCAGTGAATGGAACATACTAAACGCTGTTTGTCTTTCTAAAGAAATTACTGTTACTTCAAGTCAAGTTTTACCACCTGTTGATGTGCAGTGATCATGGGGTTATAAAAGTTATAGAAGAGGGAACAGATCAACAAAAGTCCTTAGAAAGATAGACATGATAAAAGAAATGCACAGTATTAGAACAGATCAAGATCTATTATGCAGTATTGCAAATAAGCTAAAAACCTCAGTACAGGCAGAAAAACTTAGAAGATACACGGATAAACATAAAGGAAAAGTACAAAATAAGCAATTTATTGAAGACTAAACAAGTTTTATAGAGAGTTGGGAAACGAAGTAAAAGGAAACGAAAGACCACCAAAAAAAGAACAGATACATTTTGGAGAAGTATTTGTGAAGATCTTGTGGAACATAACAAAGATGCTAAATGGACAGAAGTAGTAAAAAAGACAGAATAAGAAGTTTAAAGGTACAGCATATGAAATGGGATGCAGTAACAACCAGAGAAATTGAAACAAAGTTAAGAAAAGCCTCCAATTGGAAAACCCCAGGTCCGAATGAAATGCGTAACTTCTGGTTAAAAGTATCAACATTTCTGCATGAAGATTTAGCTACGAGTAAGAATTATTTATATGCACACCCTGAACATGCACCAACCTGGCTAACAGGAAAAACAATGCTGCTACTTAAGAGTGAACCTGCAAGGTAACCTAAAGACTATATACCAATAACCTGCTTTCAGACTACGTATAAACTATACACTGGAATTGATGCCAACAGAGTTTATAGTCGTTTAGAATAAAACTCAATTATGGCAAAAGGACAAAAAGGCAATAAAAGAAAGTCATATGGAACAATGGATCATATGTTGTTAAAGTCATAGTGGAGAACTATAGAAAGAGGAAGAATCCAAGTATTGCATGGATTGACTATAAAAAAGCATTTGACAGTATCCCACATTCATGTGCTTAAACATGTATAAGATATACCCTACACTGATCTACTACATTCCAGTGACCATGAAACAGTGGCAGACCACTTTGCAATTAAGCCATAATAAAGGACAAATTGTTATCCCAGAACAAAAATTCAAAGGGGGATGTTCCAGGGTGACTGTCACCGCTGCTACTCTGCCTTGCCCTTAACCCATTAAAGCAGTCTACTTAGCTTAGGTCATGGCTATAATTTGGCTCCTAATAACAAAGTGTAAAGACCTATCTTCTCTTTGTCAAAGTTTTAAAACTTTACAGCTCAACAGATGAGGAACTGAAAGCACAACTGCAAGCTGTCAAAGCTTTTTTCAGATGATATAAGAATGTCGATTGATCTTGATAAATATGCAAAAGCAAGAAAACTGCAGTACCAGGAAAACATCAGTTTGGGACAAGAATGTGATATAAAAGAATTTGAGCAAGAGGGAGTGTATAAATATTTGGGAATTGATTAAGGATCAACAATAAAACATGAACAAATGTGAATAAAAGTTAGCAAAGAATATTGTAGAAGCCTTAAATTAATCCTGAAAACAGCGTTGACATCTAGGAACAAAATCCAAACTATAAACCAATTTGCTCTTCCTGTTCCAACAGTTCTGGAGTGACTGACTGGCCCCAAAATGTGCTGGATAGATTAGACAGGAAAACAAGGAGAATGTTTCATGCTCACCAAATGATTTATAAAAATCAGTGCATACCAAGATTATATATTCCCCATTCCAAAGGAGGGGTGGGCCTCCTTGAAATTGATTTCATGTATAGATCTGCAACTGTGGGACTGCACACATTTCCTGACCTCACAAGACCCAAACATAGTGAAAGTTTTGAAACATGAGGAGAATAAATCTAAGATGACTTCTCTGCTTAATCTAGTAGAAGTATATTGGCATCAAGCAGAAATGGAAAGCAAATAAGAAGTGGATAAAAATCAGGCAGTTACTAAATGTGCCAAAAAACAAAAGAATACAAGGTGAAGGACCAGATGAGAAGGCAAGAAATGTGGAAAATGCATAAATATAGCTGCAAGTATAGAAAAAGTACAGTTTTGTACCTACCATAAATGTAGATGTTCGAAGATCCACATTGCTGCAGTCCTTACACTTGGGTAGTCCGCTGTCCTCGGTCGGCCCGAATATCAAAGTATAAGGCTGACGCCGGTCAAGGCGCATTTGACTGACATCAGGACGTCAGGGTACAAATGCGCATGACCGACGTCATATCCTCAGTCTTTTCTTGCCCCAGATGTCAGAAGACCCTAAAAATAAAGGTCAAAACCAAAAGACAGCAAACAACCAACCCACCACCCTTGCACTAACTATATGTACAATATATACAAAATACACAATATGTACAACCCAACCCACACAACCACCTCTAACTACAGAGGGGGAGGGTAAATTGGACTGCAGCAATGTGGATCTTCGAACATCTACATTTATGGTAGGTACAAAACTGTACTATGTTCTTCATCTCACATTGCTGCAGTCCTTACACTTGGGTAGAATCCCAAAGCAGAGGTAAGGGAGGATGGCTAACTACAAGGAAGCAGGAGCTGCCAAGATGCCCTGCAAAACAGCAGTGGCAAAACCCGCCCTGGATTTAGAGTAAAGTGGCAGGTGATCATGCCTAGAGAAAGTATGCACTGAACTCCAAGTAGCTGCCTCCAAAATATCCTTGGTTGCCACTCCCTCAAAAGCTGTTGAAGTGGCAGTAGCCCTAGTGGAATGAGGCCTAATCCCAGCTGGAATCTCCTTGCCATGATGGGAATAACAGAAAGCAATGCAAAACCCAATCCACTTAGAAATAGTTTGTTTTGACACAGGCTTGCCCTGAGAACTCAAAGCAAAAGAAACAAACAACTGCTGAGACTGCCTGAACCCTTTAGTTCTGTCCAAATAATATCGCAACTGCCTGTGTACATCTAAAGTGTGCAAAATCTTTTCCCCTTTATTTTGGGGATTTGCATAAAAAGTAGGCAAATGAATAGTTTGGTTTAAAGCCACACTAGAAACCACCTTAGGCATAAAGGAAGGATTAGTACGTAATGATACCCTATCCTTATGGAAAATCAAGAAAGGCTCAACCGCCATAAGGGCCTGCAATTCAGAAACCCTTCTTGCAGAGGTAATTGCCAACAAAAAAGCAGTCTTCCATGACAAATATTTCAACTCAGAAGTAGCTGCAGGCTCAAAAGGTTGTAGAGTGAGTTTCTCCAACACAAAATTGAGATCCCAAGCAGGAGTAGGAACTCTTCGTGGGGGTCTTATATTCTTTGCGCCTCTAAGAAATTGCTTGAACAAAGGATGAGAAAACAATGGTGGGTCACAATCATAGTGAGCGAAATTGCTGCAGCATGAACCTTAATAGAAGAAAAGACAAACCTTTGTCCAGTAACTCAGTAAGATATTGAAGAGCCACACTCAAATTAGGCTCAGAAACATCAAAATCTTTGCTGTACTCCAAAATAAAAATCTCTTCCATTTATCTGCGTACACTTTCCTTGTACTAGGCCTTCTAGCTTCCAAAATCACATTCAAAACTTGTTGTGGAAGTTGAGACCCTCTATGGTTCAAAACAGAATACGCCAGGCTGTTAGGTGAAGAGAGTGAAGTTTGACATTGAGCAAATGGCTGTCCTCCTGTGACAACAGGTGTGGAATCGAAGGCAAAGGCCATGGAGGCTTCCGTACCAGACTTCTCAGTAATGGGTACCAGTGCTGTCGAGGCCAATCTGGAGCTATTAAAATCATCCTTGGCTTGTCCTGTCTGACCTTTAGAAGTACCTTTGGGAGGAGAGGCAGAGGTGGAAAGGCATACACATGAAGATTGCTCCAATTGAAAGAAAGAGCATCCACTTTCCAAGCTGTGGGATGAAACCTTTTGTGCAAAACTTTGGCAGCTGATGGTTTAGTGGAGAAGCGAACAGATCTATGTCTGGAGTTCCCCATGACACTGTCAATTTCTGAAACACATGAGGATCCAATTTCCACTCGTGGGGATCCATAATTCGTCTGCTCAACACATCTGCTAAGGAGTTCTGTGCTCCTGGCAGAAACCTTGCCTGAAGATTGAGTTGTAAACTGAGAGCAGTCTCCCACAAAATCATTGCTTGCCTGCATAGAGGATAAGAATGCGTTCCCCCTTGCTTGTTGATGTACCACATGACAGTTGTGTTGTCTGTTAGAATCAACACCTGCCCTGGAAGAAGTAAATCCTTGAAAGCTATTAATGCAATTATTGACTTTTTCTGACATCCGGTAAATCACTGAGGCAAGAAAAAACTAAAATATTCAACGGGTACTTAGCCAACTTTGAACTCGGTCTGAAACTTCGAAATCGAAAAATCTCAGAACGCCAACCGGCACTTGCAATGCTGCTTCTGCATCGGACCATGCGGCAAAAAAGACTGAGGATATGATGTCGGTCATGCGCATTTGTACCCTGACGTCCTGATGTCAGTCAAATGCGCCTTGACCGACGTCAGCCTTATACTTTGATATTCGGGCCGACCGAGGACAGTGGACTACCCAAGTGTAAGGACTGCAGCAATGTGAGATGAAGAACATCTTCTGGAAGGACCTCATGTTGATCAGGATTGCAAGAATGGCTAAGGAGAGGCAAATTCAAACAAAGACATGAAAGGTTAATATTGGCGGCCCAAAACAGCGGGCTGCGTACACAGTCCATTGAACATGTGGGAGAGAGAGGCAAATGCAGGTTTTGTACATGTGGGAGAGAAAGGCAAATGCAGGTTTTGTAAAACCTAACTGGAAACAGTCGCACACCTCATTGCTGGTTCTGACATACTAATGGCAGGAGGACTGTATACTGAAAGGCATAATAACTTGACAAGATTGCTGCACTAAAATATTATGGTACTGAAGTGGCTGAAAAACACTGGAAACATGAGCCACTCATAGAAAATGAAGTTTACATCACAGGGGATCATCCATTACCAGCACAGTTCAAAAGATAGATGCTAGAAAAACGGATATATATAGTACATCAGCATGCATATGCTGAAAATAGATCTATTACCACCTGTAACATGATGTTCTATAACAAGATTATAACAGCCATGAATGAAAATTTGTGCTGTGATGTAATTTATTTAGATTTAACTTTAGCATTTGACAGGGTCACACACAAAACACTAATCAAGAAGTAAGAACAACAAGGTAGCAATGTACTCTTCATAAGATGGATAGCTGCATGGCATGGCTTACGGCTAGAACTTGGCATGTAACATACAGTAACTGGTCAGCTGAAATTCTTGGTTACATTAAGGGTGTCCCACAGGGCTCTGTCCTAGGCCACTACTTGTTTAGATATGTTTGAGACCCAACTTTTTCATCAGAGGTGTTCTACAGTATATATGTAGATTACCTGAAATTGGGTAAACCGTTTACATGTTAAGAGTTACAGACAATTGCTAAACATGTTTGAAACTGCTACTCAGTGACTGACAAAACACAACAGATACATGCCTTATATATGGTGTGGAAAGAAGAGCTCATATGCGGAAAGAAGAACTGACATGCTGAAAGAACCACAATCAAAAAGAGTCACAGGAAGAAATGTAGAGGATTAGAAACATTTTAAGAGGTTATTTCTTGACCAAGAGGACCAAGAAGAAACCCCCTCCTACCTGGTGTGAACAGATGCCTCCAAGATCAAGAGGACAGTGCAGAACCTCCCCTCCAGCATGCGTGACAAAAAACAAACAGACTCCTCAACTCAGACTACCCAGACCAGCAATTATCCTGCAAAGGTTGGTGTGTTGCTGCTGCAGGTAATCTATTTGTGAACTGCAGCCATCACACCACCTAACCATTCCCTTGGTCATACTTTAATACTTACTGCATACATTAACCTTCACTTATTGCTGTCTACCGACACTCGCTCTAGTGGTTTCCCCATCTCTCCTGCTCTTTTTTTCAAATACCATTAATAGAAGTTTGACTCTTTTTGCCCTCACTTTTATATTAAAAGTACAAAACTTCAGCTATTGCCTGTATTGCAACTTTAGTGAATGAAGAGGAAAATAAAAAAAAAACACTTTCCCATGTTCTGGTCTATCTCTCTCCATTTGTCCTGGCTATGCTTGGGCTCACTCCAAAACCCCCATCCCCACCAACCCCTCCCCTTCATTCCATTTACACCCTCCTAGCAACTCCTCTCTACCCTCAGCCAATCATACTCCTCCACTTACTGTTCTGCACTTCCTTCCTGAAAACTAGTTTCATATCATTCATCATGGCTCCCTTCATTCCACACATAGAATTAGTAGTGTAGATTGGCTTAACAATACTAACACAAGCCACTTCAATCAACCACAAGTCATTACTCTCCAAATCCAACTCAATGACTACCTCTATAAGCATCCCAACTAATACCTACTCAGAGATCAGCCCAAGCCTACTTAACATAAACCCTCTCTATTGCTCTAAAATGCACATCCTCCCAACTAACCATAGTTTACAATGCACAAGCAATAGCTGTTAACATATACTTTCATTACATTAGCTCCAAATTATCTCATCTTTCACACCAAGTGTCTTGTATCCTCTCAACCCTAGTCCTATTCGGGGACATTCATCCTAACCCAGGCCCCTCCACCACAACTACCCCCATCAAAACAAGCCATCCGAAAGACTCCAAATCACTACACATACGCATGCTAAACCTTCAAAGCATCTGTAAAAAGACGTCCGAACTACATGCTTGGCTAGCTCAAAATAAAGGCATCCTAGCTGCTACAGAAACTTGGGTAAAACCTATTAAGGAATCGGAATCTCTCCCCCCAAATTCTAGCATAAAAAGGGCTGATAGACACAATAAGAAAGGTGGTGGTGTGGCCATCACATACCCTAATACTTTTAGCATAATCCCATTCATTGACCACATCCCACAATTCCAAAACACTGAAATCTTGATCTCCTTCCTAGAACTCAACAGCTCAAAAAAAAAATCTGTATTCAGTCCTACACATTCCTCCAGGTAATAACACACCAATATTAGAAGTATTATCTTGGACCTCCTGTACTATAAAAGCAAAACAATTATCCTTGGCGATGTTAACATTGACAGATCCAATATCTCTCCTATACTGGCATTCTCCTAAATAAACCTGTTTCAGTATACTCAACTAACAATCACTGCTACTAGATATAACAGAACCAGTGAAGGATCTGGCTTAGACTGGATCCTAGTTTCAAATCCCTCTAAAATCTTATCAGCTGGTACTCTTCCTAACTCCATTAATGATCACCGTCCTGCCTTCGTTATCCACGCCTGTCCACCTATCTCAAAAAATTCACAATTTCAAACTACTCAGAAATTTATCTACATTCAGCAGTATCTTAAAAAGTATTAACTGAAACAACCTCAAAACTCTTTCCCTAGACGCCGCCCTGCTCTACTTTAATACCTTTCTGAAAATATTACATAGCTTTGCTTCTATGACAACCGAAAGAATAAGGACTAATCATGCCCACTGGCTAACCAAATCCACTAAGGAAATTATGATAACCAGAGACAAAGTATGGAAGTCGTGTCTTAAACGCAAGAATAACTCTGATTTATTAAGTATAAACATGTTCATAATAAGAAAAAAAACTAATAGCCAAAGACAAAAAGAATGCTACTGGAACCTGCAAAATAATAAGAGAAATAACCTTAAATTATTCTGGTCATCCATCAATAATCTCAAACATGGTCACAAAACCTAATCCATGTCCATACCCCGACAAACCTCCAGACCAACTAGCAAACATCTAACTCCTACTTTATAAACACTATTGCCAATATTATTGCTACTTTTTCTCTACCTCTTCTCTACCGCTCCCAAAAATAATTTCCCAAGCAACACTTGCCACCTTCAGCATACTCAGCCTCAGCCCCCTCCCAATACTACAAATACTTTAAGCCATTCCACTCCATGCACCCATCCCCCCAACCAACCACATTAACCCAGAACAACCCATTTCTCAGGCAGAATTTAAACTCTATATGGCCCCTACCACAACCATAAAAAACTCCTGATGAATTTAAACCTAGCTCCAACGCTGCTGACGGAATACCTGCAAAGTACCTCAAAATCTTCCCTGATGCAGTGGCCTATCCCATTAGTATTCTTTTAAACAGATCCATCCAAGAATCCTCCAATCGTAGCCTCCTGAAAAAAAACACCATCTTAACCCTTCACAAAGAACTCTCTTATTTCCACTTCCATCCCACTGCCATTCTATCCATCATCTCCAAACTACTAGAAACGTGTTTAGAACCAACTCCTGCATTTCCTCCACAAAAATCAATCAAACCCTTTCCCAAACACAGCATGGGTTCAGACCAAGATATAGCACATCTACCTCTCTAATATCCTTCTTAGACACAGTTAATAAAGCTTGTGACTCAGGGAACATAGTCACAGCTTTATTCATGGACCTATCTAAAGTCTTTGATAACATCTCTCACACCATCCTCCTCTCTCAACTCGTCAACACAGGACTATCAACCCCCTCTCAACTGGTTCAAAAGCTACCTTTCCAACAGGAACATGCTATTAAATGGCAGCACTCCATATCCCACTCATAGGTAGGTACCAGGCTATCTGCCCGAAGGCACTTATAAGCCTAGCCAGAATGTGTTGGCTTTCACCGCCCCTCAGATTAGTTCCCTGTGCCTCTGTCCAGCAGAGCCACTGAAGTGATCCACGGTGTAAACTTTGTTTCCCATCCACTCAAGGTTTCTCTTGAAGAGTGCTAGCAAGGAGCTCTGCCTAATGTAATGTAGACTGGAATCTTGTTCAAAAGCATTTGAAGACTCTGGGACAGGAATCTATCCCACCAGCATGTCCTATTTATTGTTGTGGTGAGGTTTAGATCCCTAGAGCATGTGGCTCGAGGAGATAAGGTTTTCTTTAGGTGGAGCATGTCCATCAATTCTGGGTTGGACATGGCCTTGTATATTAGGCAGAGATCACCTCTAAGCAGGCGGTATGCAACAGAGTACAGCTGGAGTTTCTTCAGTCGAGCTGCATAGGGAATCTGTTTGAGGCCAGTGATCCTCTTGGTGAGGTACTTCTGTGGTCTTTCCAGCTGTTGCAGGCGTCTTGTAAGGTACATCCCAAATGGGGCGTTGTACTCTATGATGCATCTGATGAGTGATGAGTAGAGGGGCACAATGACCTCTTGATCGGGATGCAAACCCTTTTGTGATTAGGTGGGACACACAGAAGGATTTTCTAGCCACTTTGGCAATGTGATTATCAAAGGAGAGATTACTATCTACTTGGGTCCCCAGATCCCTTATTACGTTTTCCATATTATGGGGAATTACATTCACAACCCTACTGGCATCCCAGAAAGCTCAACATTAAGACCCCTTCTGTTCAACATTTTCATCAATAAACTCCATCAACCAATCCAACAGGGGTCCCTAGTTCAGTACGAAGACGACTCCACCACAGTCTGCACTGCTGACAACCCAACTCTATTACAGCAAATTACCCAAACTACATTTACTACAGTACAGACTTGGCTCCACAACAATCACCTTTCCTTAAACTTTAATCAAACCAAATTCATGATTTTTACTCCCAAGAAAAACACACCCTTTAACAAATCTGATTTAAGTATTCTCTGTTAACTCCACTATAATTGAATTAGTGACACACACAAAACTGTTAGGAGTAATAATCGACGAAAACCTCAAATTTGATCTCCATGTTCATAATAACATCAGTAAGACCCACAAAAACTAGGACTACTCTAGACATAATCTGTTCCTCTCACTCCCCACAAAACAAATGCGTGCCTCCTTACCCACTTCTTTCCCTAGTTTATGGTGCACCGCTACTAATCAACCTCCAGTCCTCCTTGAAAACAACACTAGAAACATGCCATCCATAACAAGTTAGCTAAATTCGCAACAAATAGTTACCACTCTACCCACCACTGTATTGTTCTAAATAAACTACATTGGCTTGAATTCCCCCACTACTTAACCTAGGTTCAACTAACTACTACACACAAATTAATAAACCTCAAGACTGCTCTGCTCTAAAGTCCTTATTCATCTACTATAATCCTAACAGGCCCCCAGGATCTGGAAATCTAGATATTCTACAAATTCAAAAACCTAAACTACCTGCCTGTCAGCTGTCATACTCTTGGGTTGTTGCTAAAACATGAAATAGCCTACCGACTTCAAAACTGCCCTGCACACATTTCCTCTCCAAATGGACTTGTAAATGTTCCAGTGCTTACGCCAACTATTACCCAGTTCCAAGAGTCTTCCTATCCACTCTTATTTTCTCCTTCACACACACTTCTCTACAAACTTGCACACACTTCTCAAACAGTCTAAATTTATTGCTGAACTCTCGTCTCGCTCTCCTTACCCAATGCAACTAATAAGCTCTATTCCAACCCCCTCTATTATATTTCCTTACCTACTCTATAACCCCAATACTGCTATTTTAATGTAGCAGTACTTCCCCTCCTCCTCTATTAACCTATTCATTTCTCTTGGCTCAGTGGATTTTCCTGGTAAACAAACGCCAACAAATAAGTGAGTTACAGATAAGGCAGGTTTGCAAAACAACTTGACTAAACTGAGCATCTGGGCACAGGAGAGTAATATGCTGATAAATACACCAAAAACTAACCATATGAAATTTGGGAGACATAAATTGAAAGGCGAGTATTTAATTAATACAGCACACAGTGACTGAAACTGTAGTTTCATTTAAGGATCTGGGTAGAGCCAGCTTTGAGTTTGTCTAAGCATATCAACCAATTGGTTAATGATAGTTACAGAACTATAGGCTGTATAAAAAGATTTATAAAGTCCAGGAAATCAGAAATGATAAAGTCATGTTTGTTTAGTTACATTAGACTCAAAACTGAGTATGGAATAACAATATGGAAACCTTATAAGAAAACAAGCATGAGTAAACTGGAAAGAGTACGGCAGAAATATACCAAGGGCATCCATGGATGTGAAAATTTAAGTTGTTATGAAAGACTAAAATATCTGAACTTGTACAGTCTCTCCTATAGATATTTAAGAGGAGATCTTATTCAGGTATATAGGGCATTTAGAGACAACTATCTCTGGAATGTTTGGGGTTATCAAAAAGCAGTAGAGAATCAGACAACCTATGTATAGAAAACTATAGGAATGAGAAGTGTACCAGCCGGTTCTCAGAGAGTAGCTGATGCATGGACCAGACTACCAAATTACATTAAAGTAAGTACTAGTTTAGATATTTTTAAGAACAGCCTGGACACTTATTATGGGAACAAATGCTGTGGTATACTGTCAGGATAGAGGGGCATCAATGCCAGTGCTTGAAATGTTTTTAAGTATGTATGGTTTCCCATGATAGCAGTCTTCAATAAAGAAATTTCTTGCTTGAGTGAAGTGTGAATTTTGCATGTGTACCCGTGATAGTGGTGCTGTGGTAGCATTGTCGCCTCACAGCAAGACGTCCCGTTCGATTCTCAGCTAGAGCGTCTTCTGTGTGGAGGCATGCATGAATGAGCATGCCTTCGTTGAAGGTTATGAACATTAGCGGATCAGAGTTCTGCTGTGGCGACCCCTAACCGGGATAAGCCGAAAGACACAACGTGTGTGTGTGTGTGTGTGTGTGTGTGTGTGTGTGTGTGTGTGGTTCTGGTTGATGTAGCCTACTCAACAGACATTAAGGGAAATGGTTAATAAGGTATGTTGTTGTGCTGGGAGAATGAGAATTGGGTCCCCTAAAACTTTGCTGGATATAGATCAGAGATATTTTATATGCTAGGATGTCCGTGGTTTGACTCTACAAATGCAGATTTTGGTTCAATTCTACAAATGGAGATTTTGTCAACTGAGTAAAACTTATTTGGCTTGGCAACTATTGTGTGAATCTGACAGGGCCTGACTTTTGAAAAGGTAAGGTTATGCAGCAGCTGTACACTATGCATGGTGTAATGCTGCATTTAGTTCGCATTCATAGCTTACCTTTCATATAATGCTTACTGTCTATTAAGTCCTTTACTGCATACAATATTACGTGGAGTCATATTTTGCATATGTTTGCAAAATATGATACATCCTGCTCGCTATTTATATTATAGTTTTGATGGAGTTTGACTCTTCTGCACTAAAGAGTACTCATTTCAATTTTCCTTGTTTTTCTTTGCATTGATGTTCATAGGTTGGTACTGGGCTATCTGCCCAAAGGCATATATTAGCCCAGCCATGTTGTGCAGTATTCACCGCCTGTTTAGTAGTTCCCTAGACCCTTGTACTAGCAGCTAGTACCCTTGGCCCCTATCTAGTAGTGCTGTTGGTGTAATCCCTGATGTGAATTAGAAGTTATGTACTTACCATAACGTTCCATCTGAGTAGGTGGATTCATTTGTCTGCAACCTGTGGGTATGGATCCGATAGACCCTAGCGCCCTCAGGATCAATTCCGCAGGTGTTGAGCTGGAGTGAAGGATGGCCCGCACCTGGAGTCGCAGATTCCGAACCCTGTCGGTTGTGAGAAAGGCTCTTAAATTTCTCGTGTCTAACCTGGCTCCTATAAATTCTATTGTTTGAGTAAGGACCAGGTTGGACTTTTCTATGTTTACCGTGATGCCTAGCTTGGGAGCTAGACGAAGGAAGGAGTCTCTTGCCAAAGAGAGTAGATGCCTTGTTGGGGCGGTGAGAAGCCAGTCGTCTAGGTACGGAAAGACCTGCACCCCCTGAAGCCTCAGGTGGGCAGCAACCACTGCTAACACTTTGGTGAACACCTGGGGGCTGTGGTGAGACCAAAGGGAAGGACCCTGAACTGGTAGTGACTGGCTCCCATCCGGAAGCGAAGAAACCTCCTGGATCGTCTGTCCATCAGAATGTGGTAGTACACATCCTTGAGGTCTAAAGAGCACATCCAGTGATTCTCCCCTAGAAGGGGGAGGATGGACTGCAAAGTGACCATCCGGAACTTCTCTTTGGGAATTGACAGGTTCAACAGGGACAGGTCTAGAATGGGTCTTAGGTCCCCAGTCTTTATTGGCACTAAAAAGAACCTAGAGTAGAACCCTGATCCTATCTGGTCTGGGGGGATGGGCTGGATGGCTCTTTTTCTCAGCAGATGGCCAATTTCTGCTGAAGTGGCCTCCCTCTGATCGGGTGGAACATCGGGGAGGATTTTTAACTTTGGGACATGAAGAAAGGAGATCTTGTAACCTCTGGATATAATCCGGAGTACCCAGCGGTCCGATGTAATGGACTCCCATGCCGCTAGGTGCTCCGAGAAATGTCCCCCGACTGCCTCCAGAGTGGAGCAGTTGGGCAACCCCTCAGGGTTGCTGCGTGGGCCATTCAGAGAAAGGTTCCCTGGACCCAAAGTTCCTGGGAGTCCCTCTGCCCCTAGGGCGACGTCCTCCCTGTCCTCCTCTGCCGCGGAAGGACTGGTTGTCCGGAGAGGGTTGGGAATGCTGCGACTTCCGGAACCACATCTTCTTCTGGCCCTTTTGGTTCCTAGAGTAGGACCTCTGGGGCACAGAGAAGCGGACTCCGACGGCAGACAGCGTCTTCCCGTCCTTCTCGCTCTGAACTAAGGTATCGCGAACCGTCTTGCCAAAAAGGGCAGAACCGTCAAAGGGGGCGTTCGCGAATGACGCCTTGAAGGGCTCCGTAAAATCGCAGTGGTGGAGCCAGGCCTGCCGTCTTGTGACTAGGCCCACTCCCGCAGCTCTAGCTGCTCCCTCGGTAGCGTGGGAAAGTAACCGCATAGACGTGTTAGTCACAGAACGAAGAGTGGCCATACGGGTGGAGTGCAAGAGTTTGTCCTCCTCCGATATGGACTCTGGGGGGGATGCACCGTATTCCTTGATAAGATCGCGCTGCATCCTATGGACGTGTGCCAAATAGTTGAGCGCCCTCACCGAGAAGGTCGCTGAACTAAAGATTCAGTTCCCCAAATGGTCCATCATCCGAGACTCCTTGCTCGGGGGATGGACTGAGGGACTCTCCTGGGCGAGTTCCCTCTTAGTGGCTGCTGCCGACAACATGGCATCTACCGGGGGTCCCTTGCTCCAGTGGGCACGGTCAGCAGGGGGGCTAAGGATCCTGTCGGGCCTCTTAGGGATTGGCTCCACGGTGTCCGGGTCCTTCCACGCCCTGGTGGTAATAAGGTCCACCAGGGGGTCGGCAGGAGGGGACACCCAAGAGGTAGACGGGCCCGCTTCAAATGCCTCCAAGAACACTGACTCGTCCGAGGAAGACTTTGGGGCAGACCACCCACCTCTAATCCGTAACATTTCCATGATGTCTCCGAAGGAGACATCCTCAGGGGGTGATCTTGGGGAGCCTTCCCCTTCCTCCAAGTCAGTGTCTTCGGTCAAAGACTCGGGGGAGTCTATGTGCCTCCTCTTACACGAATGCTTGCGAGGTGCTTCCTCGGGGGGGGCTGTCTGAGGAGCCCTCACCAGCAATGTCCAGAACCACAGGAACTGCTTGGGGCAGTGAAGCGGGCTGTCCCAGTGGCCAGGTGATGGAAGCCTGGCCCAGAGCAAATGGAGTGCAGGACGGAGCCGAAGCAAGGGCCGGGGGTCCGGATGCCCTCAACAGAGCCCTCTCCACTACATCAAAAGCAGAGGGGGAGCCAGCCTCGACAATAGGATCCGAAAGTCGGCTCCCCCTCAGATCTGATGAGCAGATCGGAGCCGGCGCCAAGCCCCTCGGATCCGAGGGACCAGTGTGCTCTGACAAGGACGGCGCCGAGTCCCTCGGATCCGAAGCTCGGGCCAAGGCTCCGAGAGGTCGGATCCGACAGACTCGAGGGCAGGGTCGGATCCGAAGTACCCAGTACTTTCGGCGCCGACCCACCCGCGGCTCCGAGGCTGCCCGGCTCCGTGCGCTCCGAACCCAGGTAGCGGGACGGAGAAGGAGCAATGGGCTTAAAAAAGGGGGTCGAGCTCCCCCCCCAGAGGGGGGGGGGAGGCAGGAGCACTCCCACCTGCATCTGGGCCTGGATGAACCTTCGCATCATCCGGTCCAGATCAGCATCGGAGAGGCTGTAAGTAGACCTCGATGAGGCTACCGAGGTAGGCCTTGAGTGCCGCCTCGATAGCCTCGAAGGAGGTCGGGTCTCCTCATCCTCAGGCTCCGGTGAAAAGCACGGGGACTGGAGCCGAGGAGGGGGAGAGCCAGCAGCCAGAGAGGCCGGAGGAGAAGCCCGCTTAGCCGGCGGGGCCGAAACGGAGGTCTCGGCCCGCTGCTTGTGGTGCTTCTCTCTCCGGTCCTTTTTCCTGGCTTCCCTCTCCTCCGACCCTTTGGCGGGAGTTTGAATCCCGGGTGGAGGCGGGGGAGCAGGCAAGGCAGGGACTGCCGAAGCAGTGACCACCAAGGGGGCGGGGGCCAAAGCAGAGTCTGGGGGCAAGAGTCCCGCCAAGACCAGCTTCGACCTCCGCTCCTTCAATGCCCTGGGGTTGAACCCTGCACAGATTGAACACCCTGAAGTGAGGTGTTCAACCCCAAGGCATCGAACGCACCAAGTGTGGCCATCAGCAGGGCAAAGCTTATGGCCACACTCGGAGCACTTTGAGAAAACAGCCTTTGGGGCCTCAGACATCACTATTTTTTTTTTTTTTTTTTTTTTTTTAAATAGTAACGCTAAAATAAACTAAAACACTCACACAAGGCCCCAAAAAAACCCCACACACACACCAACTACGAACCAGCGAGGGGAGGGTAAAAACTACATTAAATTAACCCAAAAAAGATATAAACCGAAGGGAAACCTACAACTTTCACACAAATTTAAAGTTTTGAAAATTTTAAATCCCTTTAATAAAGAAAAACTATCACTTAGCTTTGGAGCTCTGACGACCCAGCCTATACCATGCGCGGCAAACTAGATCTGAGGTGATGTAGGGAGAGCAGGGCATTATGGGTGAGGGGAGGAGCTAGGAGCTCGGATCCATAGCTGGATAAACCATGCCGGTTCGGATCCGATATCGGATCCATACCCACAGGTTGCTGACAAATGAATTCTCCTACTTCAGATCTTTCTGTTACCCATCCACTCATCAAGGTTCCTCTTGAAGATTGATAGTGAGGGGCTCTGTCTTATGTAGATCGGGACCCTGTTCCATAGTAAGGGAAGTCTCTGCGAAGGGAATCTATCCCTCCAGCATGTTCTATTCATTGTTGTGTCGAGGTTTATATCCCTAGAGCGTGTAGCTTGAGTAGATTTGGTTTTGCCAAGATGGAGCATGTTCAACAATTCTGGGTTGGACATGGCTCTGTACGTTAGACAGAGATCACCTCTGAGAAAGCGGTATGCAACACAGAACAGTCTTAGCTTTTTCAATCGTGCTGCATAGGGCAACTGTTTGAGGCCAGTAATCCTCTTGGTTAGGTACCTCTGTGGTCTCTCCAGCTGCTGGAGATGTCTAGCCAGGTACATTCCAATTGGTGCATTGTACTCAATGGGTCTGATGAGGGAAGAGTAGATGTTTCTTTCACTTTTTTGTCAGAATATTTGGCAGGAGGATTCAAGGCTGTGGACTTGCATTTGTATAGTTACGATTTCACTTACAACTTGTCAGTTAAGAAAATTACCTCTAGAACATTTTTACATGCAGAGGAGGTGTCGGGGGCTTCGGATGTAAAATCTGAATTTTTTCAAGCTGCACAGAAGGTTGTGCAATACTTTGACTACTACTGCTGCTGGTATGGGCTGGGACATTCTCAAACGTGATTTTCTTTCGCTCCCAGTTTGCAAAATGTGTTCAACCCATTGTTTTGAGGTCTGCGCACTTTGCAGAATTGTAACTTGCCAGGAACACAAAATATGGTGGAGGGTTTGCATACACATTTAAGAGGTCTTACTGGTAAACATGTGCCAGATCTTAGTGCAATTATGTATGCTGTGGTACATGAACAGGCTTGTGCTGATAATGTCAGTTTCAGTACAGTGTTCCCTTTGCTCTACCAAGGCTTGCACAGCATGCTAAGGAGGAAAGATCAGGCATTGTTTCTGAATCTTTTGGCTTTGCAGCCACAGATGTAGATGGTCATGAGACTGTAGTTTATTTCTTACCTACTTATTTTTGTTGGTGTGAATAAAGCATTAAGTGGTTGCTGTTGCTCTTTTGAGTCTACAATGTACATTTCTATGTTACTATGTTGGTTCTAAAGGCTTTCAATTGGTGGTGTCGGTTGTTGTGTGGGTTTTTTCACGTTACAGTTGCTGTTTTGTGTATTTGTGGATGTCATGCCATTTTCATCTACATTTATTTTGTTAATGGTGTTTCTTGTTCGTGTTAAAATAGAGACAGTATTATGCACATATTATTACATAATACTACACACACACACACACGCGCGCGCGCGCACTCGCTCTTAGGTGTTTTAGTCATATCGACGACACAAGACTAACACTGTGACATTTGGCTCAGCTCAAAAATTTTCACATACATTCCGAACAATAATGGATAATACAAACACAATTTCAACAGTAGAAGAACAAAGGTGCTTAACTCATTCACCCCGAGTGCCTTCTCATGGCGCCTGTGCCTTTAAGGCCGAGCGCGCCATGAGAAGATACAGTTTACAAGCCATTCCCCCCGAGTGCTTCTACAAGCGAGAGAAAGTGTTCTGCTAATTTTTAGTGCAACTTAATGTAAAACACTCTGAAATCGTAACTAAATATGTAATTTATCATATCTAGTTACGATTCAGTGTGTTTTAACATTAAGGTCACATTGAAGTTTTTGCAGAAAAATCATTTTAAAGCGTTCTTGCTAAGCAAGTGGTGGCAGCCAATCGGATTCTTGCATTCCGAGCCACCACTTGCATAACACCTCCACCCCATACCCAAGCTTCTTTTGTTCGCCCCTAATAAATAGTGGGTCCAGTAGCAGGTATTTCCTTCTTTCTTTTTGCGAAGAACTGGAGATTTTACCTGCTACTGGATCCACTATTCACGGACTGCCATACAGGCACTACGAGGAGTTCCCATTCAGCCACTGGAGTTTCGAGTTCCCGGTCAGCTCAGCAAATACCTTCTTTCTGCCGTTCCTAAAATAATTTTTGAGGTACAGTACTTGTTTTTTCCTGTACAGTTTTTCCTCTACTTGTTTTTATTGTAATACGGATTTCGGCATGGGTGCAGGGGCGCCAGCGAGCCCCTTTTTAACTTCGTTTTTTTTAGTAAGTTGCCTAAAATTGAAGCATGGTTTATCAGTATAGCTTTGTTAGAAGGAAGTAATGGTTACCTGTTGGGAAACTGGCGTTTGAGGTGCTAGAAATGCAGTAACTTTTGTTGAGTTGTTGGTTCACCTTTCGTTTTTTACATGGCGTGGTCTGATTTATAGATGTAGGTATTTTACCTGTTGGGAAACTGGCGTTTGAGGTGCTAGAAATGTAGTAACTTTTGTTGAGTTGTTGGTTCACCTTTCGTTTTTTACATGGCGTGGTCTGATTTATAGATGTAGGTATTTTACCTGTTGGGAAACTGGCGTTTGAGGTGCTAGAAATGTAGTAACTTTTGTTGAGTTGTTGGTTCACCTTTCGTTTTTTACATGGCGTGGTCTGATTTATAGATGTAGGTATTTTCTTTCACTTTTCCACTTTACACGAACTGGTGCTTTGGTGGAGTTCGTTTGGTTATTTTATGTAGGTATTTGTACTTCCGTTATTTCTGCATGGTAAAAGATGCAGGGAAGCCATAGTGAATAGTTGGGAAATAATTGCCTTATTTTTGGAAGCATTGGGAATACAAACCCTAAGCCGCCAAGTTCTAGGTGTGTTTTTAAGTTTATGCTGTAAACGCGATCAGAGATTTAAAGTGGTTTCGGATACAGTGGAGATACTGTTTTTATTGTAATATGGATTTAGGCATGGGTGCAGGGGCGCCAGCGACCCCCTTTTTAAACTTTTTTTTTTTTAATAAGTTGCCTTTTATTGTAAGCCATGGACTTTGCTGTAGAGTTGAGAAGCTGGTTGTTAGGTTCTCTACGCAACTTGGTGAACAGTAATGTCTTCTCTTTGGAACAAATTTTATGTAAATATCATCCAAAATGGAGTCGATAGGTAAAGCGGGACATAGTATGAGTCTTGCAGCCTTAAGTATCCTGTCCTTTAGAGAATGTCCATATCTTGTCTTCATATATTTGGGCTTTCTCTGAAAAAATGTGTGGGCTCCTTTGGCAAATTGTTGTAGACTGCTGTCACTAAATGACGACATCCATTTCAGTTTCATACTTCATATCCTTCCGGTTACTCTAACAACTTTCTAAGTTTATATGAATAATGTTTAAAATCTGTCTCTAATTTGGGCCTTTCTTCCCATAATTATTTTGGTTTTGTCAAGAATTCTTTCGCATTGGCAGATACCTCTCAAACTCTTAGTGCGACAACATGTTTCCCTGTTTTGAGTAAGAACATGTATTAAATGCTGGAAGATCCACCAAATGTATGTTTATGTATGACCCATTATATCGCTTCTCATATTTACGCTTACTACGTACTATTGAAACTGTGTATGCCTTGCAGTAGCTATGGTCAGCCCTTCTTCTGTCATGCAATATACACCATTTATGGCAGCTGCCACCTGGGTAGTTGAGGAAAGATCCACCAAATGTAGGTTTATTTATGTATGACCCATTATATCGCTTCTTATATTTACTCTTACTATGTACTATTGAAACGGTCTATATGCCTTGCAGTAGCTGTGGTCAGCCCACGCCTGGACTGACCACCTAACTTCCATTCAAGTATTAAGGTTTCTTTTTTCTTCTTTATAACTTACCAGCAGAACCTATAACTTCTTTATAACTACGTAAGAGAACGGTTGGGCATGGTCTTCCCTTTTTCTTTTCTCTTTGCATATCTTCTGCTTGGAAATATTCCAAATGGTTGGAGTTTCGGTATCCTTTTCTAATTAAGGTAATGGCGAACTTACAGTAATGCAGTTTTTCCTTCTTGTATGTGTGTATATATATGTGCAAAAAATATATAAATTGAACATAAATCAATAAATAATATAATTACATTTTCAAACAATATTA
This sequence comes from Protopterus annectens, assembly GCF_019279795.1. NCBI lineage: Eukaryota > Metazoa > Chordata > Ceratodontiformes > Protopteridae > Protopterus > Protopterus annectens. The sequence goes on from NC_056743.1 coordinate 1,392,216,652, forward strand.
ATACATATGTCCTGGATTAAAACAACATAATGCAACTGGTCAGTGAGGGTTTTCTGTAGTTATGCTTTGCCCCTGACCCCTCTTCAAAATTCTACAGGGTATAAAAAGATGATGTCCTCCCCTATCTCAAAATTCTCCTCAAATTCACTCTTGGTCATTTATGCTTGTGCAGCTTTTTTCTGTATATACTAATGTGTAAAGGGTTATTTCAAACACAGGAGAAAAATGCCTAGAGCTCACACATACATATTAATTTACACAAACCAAAATTAATTGTACAAAAAGAAAACTACTATTCCTTCCAAAGGTACACTATTATGTTAGTGTCAGGAGCTTGCTATTTAGGAATTAGACTCGAGAGAAACACTGTTTGCCCAGCTGCAATTCATCAAAATGGAAACATGCTGCTTTATTTAGTAGATGCCATTTTTGTCAAAAACTGTACAATTTAAGCAGCGAGATTGCTCAACTCAGTGAGTAAAGCAGCTTTGCTTTACCCATATTCTGCAATCTAAAACAAAATATATTTAGATATGAGGGGGAGAAGTATTTTCACTTAATTGATCATATGGATATTCAATGTATTCTTCATTGGAATGAATACTGATAAATATACATAAGTATTTAGCAATACACCCATATTCCCCAGCTATTTACTTAATTAATTACGATACTCAAAATCTAGCTACTAATTTCAACAAAGCAGATTTTAACCTTCCCTTCTAGGATCAAAACAAAGATGATGCTTTGCCTACATATGTTGAGGTTAGCACTCGTAACACCCATGTTACTAAGCTCTCTTCCAAGTCTAATCATTTCCCATCTAAATTTTAAAAACTCAAAATCATACCTGTCAAGAAAACAATCCTGCCATTTTACCAGCACCACAACTAGGTCACCTCCTTTTGCAGCCAAATCAAAGTACCATAAAATCCTCACACTGTCTCCAGTTTACAGGTCTCAAGTGAATAACATTTGGATAAAATATGCATAAGCCCCATTTTGTTGTCTGTGAACTAACATTTCAGTACGACTTTATATATAAACTGTAATTTAGTACTGAATGTTATTTAGATATGCATTACTTCAGCATGCTGCAAATAGTGTACAGTGTACCTAACCAAACTGTATATAGCTCAGTATTATGTAGTATATTTTTATTATTAGTTCATGTTAGTGTCCTGTAAAGAAGTATATAATATGGAGCTTTTAATCCCAGGCCTACAGTGAAAAGGAGTTTTTCCCAGTCAGACTTTTCAAGTCAAAAATAAATAAATATCCTATCTACCCCTATCTTACATCCTCCTTGCTCTGTAATAAGACTACTGTTTGTCTGACAGTTTAAACACCCAACATAATTGAAAACTATGTCCGGAGTGACTTAAATACCTGACAGATGTTTCAATTCACTCTTTAGGAAGACTATTTCCTGATCTCCCGAGTAGGCTTTTGATGCTGTACTAACTCCCAGAAGGGTTTACTCTTTCAATCTTTCTTTAATAGGAAGAAAAAAGGCTAACTCATTTTCTTACCTTTTCTCTCAATAGGTTCATAGGTTGGTACTAGGCTATCAGCCCTAGGGCCTATACAAGCCTAGCCATAACAATTCCCTGGCTATTTCTTCCCACACTATTTACTTCCCTGGACCCCCGTCTAGCAGGGTGACTAACGGATCCCCGGGGTGAATTTCCTTTCTCCCATCCAATCATCAAGGTTCCTTTTGAAGAGGGCCAAAGAGGCACTCTGCTTGACATGTATGGGCAATCTATTCCAGAGTCTGGGGAGTCTCTGGGTCAGGAACCTATCCCTCCAGCATGTTTTGTTTATTGTGATAAGGTTTAGATCCCTGGAGCGTGTGGCTCTGAGGGATTGGGATTTCTTTAAGTGTAGCATGTCCAACAGCTCTGGGTTTGACATGGCTATGTATGTTAAGCAGAGATCGCCTCTGAGTAGACAATATGCGACAGAGTATAACTGGAGTTTTTTAAGGCGGTCAGCGTACGGCATCTGCTTTAGGCCTGTGATTCTTTTAGTGAGGTATTTCTGCGGCCTTTCCATTTGTTGCAGATGTCTTGAGAGGTACATACCAAATGGAGAGTTGTATTCTATAATGGGTCTAATGAGGGATGAGTACAATGGGACAATGACCTCCTTTTTTCTGGATGAAAAGCCATTAGTGATGAGGTGTGCCACATAGAAGGATTTCCTGACTGTTGTGGCGATGTGGTTATCGAAGGTGAGACCACCGTCCACCTGTGTCCCCAAGTCTCTTTATCACATTTTCGGTGTTTAGTATACTGCCACCTATATGGTAATTCATGGATACATGTTTTTTTTCCCAAAGGGGATCACTATACATTTCTTGGCATTGAACTTGAGTCCATGGCTCTGGCACCAAGCATCTGTTTCTGTAAGGCCCTTTTGTAGAGTATCCACATCATTTGGGGATTCAATAATGGCTCCCAATTTGCAGTCATCTGCGAACTTTGTTATCCAGAGTCCCTTAGTGTTGGCTTGTACTTCAGAGAAGTAGATGCCAAACAAGAGCGGTCCCAGGACTGAACCCTGAGGTACTCCACTTGTCACTTGTCTGGAGCTGGATTTCTATCAGTAAGCCAGTTAGCAACCCATTGGGTGACATAGGGATTAATGCCCAGCTTAGTAAGTTCATCTATGATTCCAGAGTGGGGGATGGTGTCAAAGGCCTTGGCAAGGTCTAGATAGGCTGTGTGGACCACCTTACCCTTGTCTATGGCCACCTTACCCTTGTCTATGGCTCTGTAGAGAATCAATCAGGTTCAGGAGACAAGATCGGCCCTTCACGAACCCAAACTGGGTGAGGTCCAGTGTTTGAAGGTCGCCAATGTCTTTGTTTATAAGTTTCATGATAATACACTCCATGGCCTTGCAGATAAGGCTTGTCAGACTGATGGGACAGTAGTTTCCGGGATCCAAGGTGGATCCCCCCTTGTGGAGTGGGATAACTGTAGCTCTGCATCACTCAGTGGGCACGAAACCTGAGGTGAGGCTATGATTAAATAACTGCAGCTCTGCGTCACTCAGTGGGCATGAAATCTGAGGTGAGGCTATGATTAAACATGACAAGAACCGTTGGGCAAAGGTGTTGGTGCATGAGTAGTTTTCCCATGGCAGGGTAGTTAAAAATCACCCAGTATTAGGGTGTTTCGTTCTATCTTAATATTTTCCAGTATGTTTAGAAGGGTGTAGTGAGAATCTTGGGGTATGGTGGGGGATCTGTAGCAAGCTACAATTTGGATTGCAGTCTTACCTAGTGTTAGTTACACCTGGAGATCTTACCTAGTGTTAGTTACACCTGGAGAATTTCAGACGCATTGTGTTGGGCAACTAGCCTGGTGGTGTGAATATCCTTGGTGAATATTGACACTCCTCCACCTTTAGTGTTTCGGTCCTGCTTTGGTGGCCGAAAAGTGTAGTAAGAGTTGTAGCCTGGTATTGCAGGTGTGCTCTCTGGAGCCTTGAACCAGGTCTCAGTTACTGCACAGATATCGATGTTCTCCATTTTTAGGAGTGCCTCGAGAGAGTGCATCTTGAGGTTTAGACTTCTAGCATTGCGTAGCATTACCTTCAGATTTTGCATGCTTGTACCTGTTACGGTGGTGGTTTTGTCCTTTGAACTTTGCATAAAAAAGGCAATATATGGGTGGCAAGAGCCATAGCCAGTAACCTGAATCCCAGGGGCGGCAGGTGCAGACCATCTCTGGCAAAGCATCGTGTTCCGTCAATCATGTCGTCCCAGGCAGACAGATACTGGATCCCCTTTGAATGACACCAGAAGCTTAGCCAATTATTGAAGTCAATCATTTTGTCCTTATGATATTTAGAAAATATGAAAGTAGGGTCACAGAAACCTAGTACAAATCCTGACAGCATATTTTTATGCATTTCTCCTGGCTTTGTCAGTCGCGTGGAATGTAGGTGGGACCAAGGGCACAGCAATATGTAAGTGTTGTACTCTTTGACTATGGCCTTATAACAGATAATATATAGCAATATAGCAATATGTAAGTGTTGTACTATTTGACTATGGACTTATAACAGATTGTGACTGTTGCATAACACCTGCAGAAGGTAATGTAATGAATGTCAACAATTATCACCTGTGTCTGGGCATGCATAACTTTGCAAGTCATTAGCACAGTGCACCATGCATAACTTTGCAAGTCATTAGCACAGTGCAGTTACAATATAGCGCTGAGTCATTGTCACTTTTCAGGTAAAACTGTCAGCAGCTGTCACTGTTATTCACATAAGCAGAAGTCGTTATCACATTGATGAATGCACGATTAACATTTGGATCTTTCTCCACTTGCAGTGATTGCAATACACCCCACCCTCCACACTACTTTCATATGTCATGAATAAAATTTCAAGAAATATCAGCAGTCTAGGAGGAAAATAGTAGACATTACATCTTCAATTGCTGTTTTTCTTGAGACAGTGGCTAGAATAAGAGGGTTTGTGGTGTACTTTATGAATAATTTGAGTATATATTATTATTGACTGCCTTGCATCCTGTCATTTGACAGAAAATCAATTTTTTTTAACTAAGGCAATGACAATATCCAAACGCATGTATTGTATTTGAGACTATTCAACACTGCAGTGGTAAATTATTTCCTTTGCTTTTGAACTATGAAGTCATTCTGTTGTGTTATTTATTATAGTCTTTCTCTTTTATTTATCATTAAATATATACCTCCCTTTGTGACTGAGATCTGTTTGGTGAGCTAAGTAGGTTGTAAAGTAGCTTGGTATATATATATATATATATATATATATATATATATATATACATATTAGTAGTAGGAGCATTGATAGTGAGTACCAGGATTTTCTTGTGTTTATGGTAATAATATATATAGTAGGAGCATTGATAGTGAGTACCATGATTTTTCTTGTGTTTATGGTAATTTGTGGAGGGCCGACAAAGAACCTGCACCCACTATTGTTAGTTCTTTTATTTTCCTATGTGGCTGAATTTCCATCTTCTGTGGTTATCATCTTGAAAATAAAGTTCCATATATTGAGGTGTATTTTTTGCAAGGGACGTGGATACTACTGATTGGTGACTGGTAAAAATAGGTTTTGCTTGTGGCAAGACTTCAGGCCCTTCAGAAAATGTATGCTAATGTAAAACCTGTTAGTCTTATCAGATTTGTAAGTTGATAAGAGCAGAATGTGTCCAGATTAATCACACTATGAAAGTGAGATGTATGCATTATTATCATTGGTTTTGTATTATGAATCTTTAATGTTTTATAATGATAATTGATAAGTGAAGCAGTTGCGAGCAGTTGGGAGCATGCAGTATAGGACATAAGTGTTTCTTTTCATTTTAAATGCCCATAATAGACCTCTTTGTAACCTGTTGGTGGTTTACTTGCAGTTGCAGTGCTTTGTATGGCTAGTTAGGGTCTTCCTGGAATGTATGTATAGTTTGTTGCTGAAGTAAAGTAAATGCATGCTATTTTTCTTGACTGGGTGGATTGGTGACCCAGCGGTACACCATTTTCTGGCTCAATTTTAATTGTTGCAGTTTTTTGTATAAGCAGGTCAGAAAGGGGTGGTAACTTCATTTATGTAGTAGATGTGCTAATTTTTTGAGATGAGTACCTTTATGTAGTAAGGGTGGTCATTGTAGTGGTCTGTTGTAATCACTGTTTGCTTGCTTATAAATACTTCTGCAGATTGGTCATTAATTAATAATTTGATTACTGGTGTTATAGGATCTTGAACTGCTTTTATACATGGCCTTCATTGCCTACTTCATATTTTTAGTTATAATAGAAATTGTATTTTTTTCAGTTTGGGCATGGTATTGGGCATTATATGATTGTAATAATGTTTGGTGTTTGGCATTAGATTAATTTAAAGTGCCTTTATTGGTCATAATACTAAGTTAGAGACTCTTTCAGTTTGTCTTCTTGTAAATTCTGTTAATCAATTATTCCAAATAGACTTTTGTGATGGCTTGCTTTTCTGGGGATACTGGGCATTGTTTGAGACTTTGGTATACACACTGAATGATTTTGTTGGATTAGTTCATTCATATAGCTTGCTCGCATAAAGCTGAAGTATGGCTATCTACAGTATTTATTAATCTCTGTAAGCTGCTGTAGGGGAGTTGGAGTCCTGTCAGTGAACTTTTCAGTTTCCAGCCTGATTCTGTGCACTAGTATCAAGTCTTCCAGCCCTGCTGAAGCAGGCCTTGTGGTTCATTTTAGTGTCCATAGCAATTTTCTCTCAAAGTTGGCCTTGGATGTTTTTTATGAGAGAACATAGCTTTCTACTAGTGCTGATCAGAGATGCCTTCGCTTTATGGGATTTTGCTCTGTCGTGCAGTAGTTTCCTTTTGTTGTACAATTTGTTTATGGCTGGGGTCCACCAGTCAGGACACCTTCCCTTGGTGGAGAGGGTCTTGGTTTTATTTGGGATTGCATGATCCATGCATTCTTGGAGATGTACGTAGAAAGCATTTGTGAAGGCTTCTGCCTTGTGGGATGTGGTTTCCACTGGCCCAGTCGGATTAAAGGATACTATCTCAGTGTGAAGTCGGCTTTTGAGAAGTTTTTCACTGTAGTCTTGTGTTGTGGGTAGAGGTGGATCTGTATATCCAGGGATCTGTATATTCAGGGTGATTAGTTTGTGGGCAGATCTCACTAGTGAGGGGTATACTTCCGGTGTGGAGCACTTTGTCCCCATGTTTTTGATTATCACGTCTAGTACAATATCTCACCTTTGTTGTAGAGGTGACTAGCTGTTCATGATTGAAAACAATTATGCATTTATACTGGGCATGAGTGTACTCTGTGCTGCAAGAGAAACACGCTCATTTCTAGACTCCCTGAAATGTCAATAAAGTCAGAGCATTATGGTTGCTGGTTAGTATCTTACCAGGGCATCTTTTTTAATCTTTTTTTAATAGATTTTTTTACCTGAATTTAGAGAAAGCCAGCTCACCTAAAATTATTGTCACTTCCATACCTCTACAAACAGGGTGCATCAAAACTAATATAGCTGAAAAGACGGTCTATACTGACCTCAGATATCTATAACATACTCTACGTGAAATAAGACGAGAATAAACACTTGGCAGCTTCAAAGCTAATCGTATGGAACAGCTACGTAAAATCAACCACAAGAACCGCTAATACAAGCGAGCAGTACTGACATTTCCACAAACCAATTCTCTTAATGTACTACTTGTACATCACCACTCTGATTAGAGAATGAACATTCTCTAGCAGGGTGTTAGCACAGGTAATGCTCCTGAAAACTAAGTCCATCACTTCACAGTGGCATTAAGCTGTTGTAAAGCTCAAAATGTATAAAAAAAAAAAAAAGCTGCCAGTCACCATTAATCATCCCTAAAAACTGCTTTGCTGTCTATCGATTGTAAAAATTAAAATGTTAAGAAAAAAATATGCATGTGTGTGCACGTGTCGCCATTAGTCATCCCTAAAAACTGCTTTGCTGTCTATCGATTGTAAAAATTAAAATGTTAAGAAAAAAATATGCATGTGTGTGCACGTGCACGAGATAACCTTAGAGAGAGAGACACTATGAAGATTAAAACACGCAGCCCATTAGCAGTGAGCTTTTCAAAAGTAATTTTTTTATAAGTCTCCGTTATCAAGTAGCAAAATCAGAAACAATAAAGGGGGGGGGTGAAGTGCCACTTTATCTTGCATTTTTTTTTTGTTTTGTTTCTGTTCATCATAAGGAGACATCTCAGGATGCATTCACTAATCGTAGTGCATGGTGTGCACGTCTGCCTGTCTGAATGTGTTGTCGGTTTCTCTGCCTGTCACTGCTTCTGAATGAGTGAGAGTTTCTATGTATATGTCTGTTGGT
>NC_056743.1:1392229547-1392291806 GCF_019279795.1 Protopterus annectens
GGCCCAGGACAACTCTCAGAACAAAGAAGGAGAGAGGACTAAGACGAAGTTATAAACAGCCAGCCACCAACAAACAAATCAACCATGTAAACCCTGTTAATTACTGTCCTGTATACAATGAAAGCAGATAGACATCCCTGGTAACTAAGCCAGCTGAAGAGCAAAGCCACATGTGGCACAGTACAGCAAGTAGTCTTATTGGACCCTAAGCTTCTTAAAGGAAGTACTACACCTTAAAAGCCACAGAAAATTACTCTGGGATCTTGGAAGCTTATTCAAGTGCAAAAGCTCCAGAAAATGAAGTACTACATGAATTCAGAAAGCGAATTCAAGTCTATGGAGTGCCACAAAGAATGGAGAGTGACCAAGGCTCTTAATTCAAATGGACACACAAGCACAAAGGAGCAGAATCCACCTGGCACGGCCAACAACTCACTATGTACAAGCTACAGAAAAAATGGCAATGGACTTTTAAAGAATAAACCAGAAAGATACCAGTGAGCCATACTATGAAGAGATTGAAAAAAGTATTTTGAATGGTCTTTAATCTCAACAGACCAATCAGCACGCCACACACTGATTTGGAATCAAACCAATAACAGGTACCCATGGAGCTCCTCATAAAATAAATAAATGAAGGAGAGAACAGGAAAGGCGTATGCATGTACTAATCAGAGGAAACAGTTTCTTATACGCTGCATTTACAGCGTAATAGGGACACCAGTACATGAAGAGCGAACATTCAAAGTTCTTCAAAAATCAACAGTTTTAGGGATACTCTTCCAATATTCTGCACATCAAAAAAAATTAATTAGTTTTCCCAGCATATGTATGGAATGTAACTGGAATCAATTTCAGAGATGAAAGACAGTAACATTTAATATTGTTGAAGTCTTAGAATCCTGAGGAAGGGGGAATCACCAAAGGCAAAAAGGTCTGGCCTGCATGCTTGCACGTGTGAAAGCCTCCAAAAATGGAACTTTTAAGTGTGGCCAGGTCCTTCTCCAAAAACGTGTTACTGTAAGAAATTAACTGCCTTTTTCACTCTCTTCGTCAGACTAACGAAGGTGAGACAAATTTGAAAATTTACAGCTGTAGGAAAAAAAGATGTCTCCATCATAAGCTTGACTGGGGTGACACCTATCAGGATTAGGACAAACTACAGACAATGCAAGACAGTCACACTATCTCTCCTACAAAAGGTAGACATGATGACAATACAACCAAACAGATGATCTGGTATTTGACAGGATCCAAAGTAAAAAAACTAAAATGACTTATCTGTTCAGCCATTTTTTAATGAAAACATCAATTGTATGAATATTCCAAATATCCAGTCATGAGACCACTTCAAGCAGTATACCAAGAATCTGTGCAAAGACCAGCAGAACTTACGGCATGCCATAGTAAAAAGGCTCAATGGATAACCAGAAGAATCAAAAACAGATCAAACTGAATATATGCCTCCTACATACGGAAAAGAGAAGGTTATGCAGAGCAGACTTGCATTCCTTTTTTAAAAAATGAACAAATTCTGCACTGAATTTGGCAGTGTGCATTCTGAACAAAGCCAATGATGCCATACCATAACTTTTTTTTTTTTTTTTTTAAAGAATAAATGGAGTAATCCTTGAACCAAGCATTTCCAGGCTGAGAAAGAATCTGGAATTCAAACAGTATATAATGCACATAAGACATAACTGAAGTACACATGTAACTGATTGTGCAAATGGTCAAAGAGCAGAGCATCAATATCAGAAGGCTGGAACTACACATAGACTATTACATACAACACACATTTGAAATATCTTTTATGCAGAGGGGGGAACCTCCCTGTATAACACAAAGATCGGGATGCAGCTGAGAAGAGAGAAAACCCCACAATACCGCAATCTTGGACAACCAGTTGTAGACAGTTCGATGATGTGCAATTTCAATCTTCTGAGATGAATGTTATGCAATTCGACAATCTGCACGCTCATGACATCACATCCCCAAAGTACGGACAGAAATGGAAAGAAAGCAGGGGAAAGAACCCAATTTTTTTTTTCCTGGATGCTTGATATTTGTTTAAGAGTCTTATCTTTCTTAACTATGAATGAAGATCCACCAACAGTTTTTGTATGAATGAAAGAGAAGTAAATTTGTTGTATGTGAAAGGATAAACTTCCAGATAAATACAGATTAGAAAACAATGGAAAGGTGTCACTATCAGTGAAGAAAATGAGGCAACAGTCAGGACCTTGGCAGCTGAATTTAGAGACTGCTAAACTTTGCTATCACATCTGCCCTACACTCAAGGTCCATTACAGATAATGAAAAGTAAATAAGGCCAGAAAGGAGACAAGAAGTCAATCTTAATGAAAGGGGACTACTTGATGTCACCATCTAAAAGACTTCCCAATGCCCAAGTTAGAAATCACACTAGCCCAGCCGACCTTAGACCATTGAAAGATGGAAAATATGATCTTTTTCTTAGAGTCTCCTCTACCCAGGAGTTAGTACTGAAAGTGAAGGGGTGAGGGGAGACAAAGTCCTCACTTTGGGGAAAGGGGTGATGCAAGGGGCATATGAATTAAATGATGCATGCATTCACCATACTGCTGAAGCTTCATTATACAAGTCTGTCTGATTTTGCTGTCTGCTGGACTGGTTGCAGCAGGTGGCGCTGAACCAACATTAAGACTTCTTTCCAAAGCTCAAGTTGTCGTTGTCCCCCCCACCCTAATTCCAGCAATGCACCACTCCAATGGTAACACACCAGATCAAGTTTGCCACATTATGTCTATCCAGCCCTATACTATGAAAATGCAGAGTCAATACAGCCATGAAAAGACTTAGGCAGTTCTCAGGAATATCTCTATGAAGGTCTTTCAGAAGTGAAGGAAACAACGTGGATGGGAGAGAATGGGTTTGTTAAGAGAACAGACAAAAAATGAAGATTCAACATTTTGTTAAGTGCACAGCTATCCTGTATTACACTGTCCAGTCTGTCTACTTCAAACTGCTGGACAGAGTTCCTAAACAAACATGCTGGGTAGAACTGTGACAGGATAACAAAAAGCAACCAGGCCCCAAAGAAGACCTGGATCTTGAAATCAAATCTAACTAGTAATGCCTTGCAAACGCATGCAGTAAAGCTCAAGCTGCTGCAGAGTATATACCAATGAAGTATGTTAAAGAAGCTAGAAGAAATGACATTAGATCTGGTTATGTGGGTGCTTGTTTTATGTGGAGAAGTTTTATTACCCATTTATTATCTAAAATGGATACAAATGAGATTCACCTTCTCCAGATGTCTGTCTGGATACTTTCTGGTAGAAGTGACCAGATGAAAAAGATACAAACAGCTGATCATGCTTTTTATGTTACTTGGTTCTTTCTAGGCAGAACGTAAGTAGTTTAAGGACAGCAAGACAATATGGAACATATCCTCATCCACTGGAATATTGAGGAAAAATAAGATGAATGCATTGGTTTATATTTGTTTGGATGCTATTTTGAGCATAAAGGAAGGATTTGATTTTAAGGAGTCTCTGTCTTTGTGGAAAGCCAGAAAAAGAAGACTACAGGAAAGAATCTGCAAATCCAACACTCTCTTGGCTAATTTAACAGCAACTAGAGTTTTCCAAGAGAGATATTTAGGAAAAGCTGAGCTAACTGGCTGAGATGGAGGGTGAGCAAGCTTTTCTTCAGCAAAATCAAGGTCGAAAAGGAGAAATACAGTCATTCATAATGGACTGAAGGAGAAAGGCCTGTAAACATTTTGTCATGCAAGAAAGTTAAAAGATAAAGCCATGGACAAAACTGACTATTGCTGCCTAACCGACTTTGATAATGGAAAAACTAGACCCTGCATTAAATAAGGAGGATTAAAATAACAAAACTGCAGGAAATGTAGCTGAAAAGGGATCCAAGCCACTCAACTTCCATTTTCTTGTATAAATGTTCTTAGTGGAAGGCTTCTGTGATGCAGTAGGGATCTTTACCACTTCAGGATGGTACAATATCCCTGGCCATCAATAGGACTGGGAGAAACCATGTAGCTAAACACAGAGATCAAAAGTCTGGGTCAGGCTTGCTGGACAAGTGGGACAATAGATGCAGAAGCGGATCCAGAAACAGGGACTTCTTGAGGTAAGGTCTAAGCAAGGAGAACCAAACTTGTCATGGGCAGAATGGGGTACGAGGACAACTTTTGCTCTGCACAGTCTGGCTTTCTAATAATGTTTTGATTGGGGGATAAGGGTTGAAAGGCATAAAGAAGCCATCTTGGCCACTGATGTACTACATCATCCCAAAGAGTCAATCCAAGTTGTGGGATCAAAACAGATTTGGTCTGCACACAGTGCTGGATGGCGATGCAAAAAGAATGCAGCATCCCTTCCCTGTCAAAGTAAAATCCTCCACCTACCACCAGGTTGAGGGATCACTCATAAGACATCAGAATACATCTGAGGAGTTTATTTACTAGGTAGCTGGCTTGGCTGGAAAGGAGTCGCTTTGAGAAAGCACAAGGAATTTATCACCCATTACCAAACTGTCAAAGCTTCTCCACCCAGGAGGCAGAACATTCTGAAATGTCTGCAGTGTTAAAAGAAACAATCTCCAGTGAACTAATCTGCCCCACAAGGAACCCCCACACACCCGTGCACACACACACACCAGAGCAGAAAAATATGTGATAACTTTGACCGATAGAACAAGAAGAAAAGAAAATACTGTGGAAAGACTGAAAGGGTGCAACCAGCACCGAAGATGAATCCTGCACACTTTGGACCAATGTACTGTCTGCTCTATACGACTCTCCAGCACAGACTATTGCACTCTTATGAGTCTAATGCAGCACTCTCATGAGTTACAATGCATGTGGTACAAGACTGTTACTTGAGGACAAGACATGCAGGAGGTGACATCACAGAATAACAACTGATGCGTTAGACTGCAGGGAGAGTACCCTCTCCACTGGCAATTTCATTATCTGTAGCCTTTAAATGACAGTCTATAAATATTAGATTTCAACGGCTCAGCTAATGACTTCTGTGGTACAGATGAGGATCCAGTCAACTAAAGTATGGGAATAAATAAATTTCGCCCGACTCTCACTTGAGCCACTACCAATGCCATTTGTTAGTGAACATCCTGGAGACTGTAAAGAGACCAAAGACAGTCCTGAACTGATAATGACTGGCTCCTAAATGGAAACTCAGAACTCTCTCAGAGATCTTGAAAATTTTTATATGTATACAGGTGTTCTGGAAATATATTCAGTATATCCAACCCATTCCCAACATGCAAGTCACGTAGACTTCCTCTAGAAAGGAAAAACTTGGGTAAAATCAGTGATTGGAAAGTCACCCCCACAAAAACAGTTGGCACACAGCATAAACCTCCAAACTGCCACATAAACCTCCAAACTGCCACAATCAGCTGCAAGCAGTGGTCAGTAGACAGAGACCAAGTTGAAAGATCTGGAGGTTGACGGGAGAGACAGCACAACAGTTCAGACAATTACTTAGGGTTCTAGCACCTCAACAGGAGGAGGAAATAGGTAGAGATGAAGAAAAATGGTAGTGCCTCAAAAAAGCATGTGCGAAGACTACAGAACAAATATGTGGCTGAGACAGATACGGGAATAAGGTACATAAGGAAAGCTGGTGGTGGAATGCAGAAGTCCAGGAAGTCATCAAAAGAAAGTAGGAGTGCAGGAAAATATGGGAGACCAAAAAGACAGACCAGGCTAGGAAGGAATACTGGTTGGCTGACAAAGAAGCTAAGAAAAGAGTTGCAATAGCAAAGAACAAGGCATCAGAAGCACTCTACGAGCTTCTAGAAAACAAGTCAGTAGATGGCGATCAGGTTGCAAGGCAAAAACAGTCAAATACCCTTCATAAGGGATGCTAGCAACAAGCAGTCCACAGGACATCAAAAGGCAGATGGAAGGAGGATGTCCAGCAGCTTTTGAATGAAGAAAATCCCACAGAAGCTGTACTGCCTTAGACATAGCCTACGATGAGAAAAAAAGAGGAAGAGCCCACCATAAAACTGGCAAGAACAGCACTAAGGAAAATGAAGTCAGGGAAAGCAGCAGGCTCAGAAGAGGTCACAGCAGACATGATAAAGATGCTGGGTGAGACAGGGGAGAAACGGCTCCTGGGGGTATCACAGCAGTCAGGAAGAAAGACATATGCCACATGACTGGAGAATAAGCATACTTACTGCCAGTGTTCAAGGACAAAAGGTGACACTCACAACTGTGGGGATTACAGAGGTATCAAATTTCTGTCATACTGCATGAAAGTTCTGGAGAGGGTGACTGCTAAACAGAGAGTGGCAGAAAGTAAGATGGGATATGAGCAGTTAGGATTCAGATCAGGATGCATAACTGACCACCCAATGCTTGCATAACTGACCACCCAATGCTTGCAGGGAGACAGACAGTTGAGAAGAAGCTAGAGATAAGGAGTGTGTCCAACTAGGAATTCTCAGACTAGGAGAAAGCATACAACAAGGTCCCCCAGAAAGCCAATCCGGGTAGTTTTCCAGTGATTCAAAGTCCCAGAAACATAAGCAGAATTAGAGCAAACCATGTATAAGGTCCCAATGACTCAAGTATAAACAGTGTTCAGTCTCACAAAGGGGATCCTAGTGGGAATCTAGAGTCCACTGCTGTTCACACTAGTGACGAACTACACTAGCAAACAGGTCAGAGTGGACAGATCAACAAAGTTGCTGTATCCAGACACTGTGGCATTACAGGCAGACTGAGCAAGAACTTCAGCAAAGGATAGGGGACTGGAATGCAAAACTGAAGGCAGTACAGATAAGACAGCTGTAATGGCAGCAAATGATGGAGTTCAGAAGAAAAGCAGCACTGAGATGGAAAGGAAAATAGTGGAAAAGAACCTACCTCCTGTAAATAAGGATGGAGTGCATTGTGAAAATCCAGAACTTGGATATTCTGATAAAGATTTAGGACCACTGGAAGCCAGTACTGGTCTGACATCCTGCCTCATTCTGGGTACTATAAAGAAAATCAAGTAAACCTCGGACCCTTTCTAGTCTAGTGGGACTTCTAGGACACTTCAGTTTTGCTGCTGACTTCTCTACTGGCCACCTCGTTTAGATGGGGTAGCAGCATGGGTTATTTCCAAAAGTGGAATAGTACAAGCCTCTAGATATGCTTTCCCTTACCCATTTGGTCTGTGTGATGACCAACCATGGTTGCTTGCGGAAAACAATGCAATCCTCCCACTGCTTCCTGAGTGGAACAATTAAGCAAGGAATCGGAGACTGCTGTTTCTTCCTGGAGAGGGCTGCAGAAACCCTGGTTATGCATACCACCTCTGCCATACGGGCAGCATCCATTCACGGAGACCTGCTGCTTCAAAAACTCCTGTCTAAACACTGCTTGAAAGTTTGCAGTTGGGATTTCTTATACTACAAATTTGTACATTTTTTCTGATCCCTGGAAGAGATCCCCCTGTAAGGCTACAAATCTGACCCCAATGGCAGAAACGTCTTGACCTCCTTTAATATATTTTCTTTCACCTGGGGTCCAAAACGTGAGGACCCATCAAAGGTGATGAGGGGGAAAAACACCTTAAAATCTACTGTAAATGCTCACAATCTGAGCCAGGCATTGTGTCTCACTGTAATCCCTATCCCAATTGCCCTGGATACTCCACTGGCTGCATTCTATAACAGCCACATGGTCACGAATTTAAATATTTAGCATAGGTCGCTACCTGTGATTTCATTTGTGTACAAGTATGTGGTCTCTGCAGTGATTTTAATGTCTGCTTCAAATACTCACTGAATGCAGAAACAGTTGGTAATAATAAATCCAGTGAAAATCCCAGTAAATCAAGAGTAAAACAGCAGAAAGACTGGAACCAAGGCAGGATATAATAACTCAGCTTTAATGAGATAATTTAAAACACATGGCTTCTTCAGGCATAACACTACACTATTAAAACAAGTCCTTTTTACACAGTTTAAAATCACATGGCACAGCAATTTATTAAACCTGTTTCTGCACTTCTCTTAAACAGGGTTTAAAGATCTAGAGCTATTCAAGCCAGGAGGAACGTGTGTTCTCAAATGTAAAACCCATGGATATTCACTAATTTCTGTACCATGTGCTATACTCCCACCTCTCGGGGACTCAATACTTAAAAGTTAAAACTTAAAATCATGATTAATTTGTGGGTATCTTCCTTTTAATTTCAGACACATAGCTACCGATATACTCCTTAAGCTTCCGATTTGTTTTGCCAATGTAATAAGTATTACATTGGTCGCAAGTTGCTAAATATACTAAAGTTTTAGATTCACAATTGCCATACACATTTACTCCAAACTGTTTTCCATGCAGGGATGTTTGAATGTCTTACTCATATTAATATATTTGCAAAACACGCATTGACTACATCTATAGGTACATTTTTTTAGCCGTCTTGGTATGTAAACGATACAACCAAACACACTAACACTGGGTGATTTCAACTACACTGCCATTAACTGGGAAAACTACTCTGGTACCAACACCTTTCCCAACAGTTCTTGGAATTCATAAATTCCAACGCCCTGGATCAACTAATCCATTGTCCCACCAGGGGCACCAATATCCTAGACCTGGTCATTACCAACATGAGAGATAGATGTTCCACATCAAGGGTCACCCCTTCATTGGTCAGGTCTGATCATAAGCAAATCACCCTTGACATCCACATCCCATCCCCCCAGTAAGGAAACCCCCGTAAAAAACTTCTCCACAGCCAATTTCATGCTACTTAAGTCAGAAGTGACAAACCTAATGGCACCCATGCAGACGGGAGCTGAAAGTTCGACTGCTGAATCTTACACTAAGGTACTATACGAGCACATCCACTTGTGCATGAATCGTGCCATCCCAAATATAACCAAGACGCTCTCCTCCAAAAAAAGGAAGCCAATCTGGTGGTCCCCTGCCATAAACAAACTATACAACAGAAGGAAGAAACTGTTGCAGAAAAGAGGAAAATCCCAGGATGCAAAAAAACTCCCTTACCAGCCTCAGTAAGAAGCTCAGATCCCTCATAAAATCCTCCAAAGCTAGTTACGAAAATAAAATTGCCAAAGATTCCAAAGACAACCACAAGGCATTCTATAATTATGTCAAGAATCTAAATTTATTTTATTTATTTATTTTACACTTGTTAACCGGGAAAGTCTGACTGGATGCATATCCATTTTCAGCCGAGGCCCGGGGAGAAAAGCTCCAAGCTATCCAAAGCATTTAATAGCAATATTAATAGAGATTTTGATATATAGTAGCAACTAAATTAAGTAGTTAACGTGAAAGTAGCAGTAAATAATTGAAAGTTCTCAAAAACATTTAGTACCAATTTCAAAAAAAAAAAAATGTAGATATTAGTGAGAAATAATAAGGTATTTAACAAAGATATAGCAATAGATCTATTTACAAAATTATTGTAGCCATTTAGGGGGAGAACTGGAGGTAAAATTATCTTAGGAAGTTAACACTGGGTTACAGTCAAAACGTTAGCTGAATGTCTGTAATTAAGTCATGAAAATCTTTGTTAAGCAGAGATTGAATAGTCAGGAATTTCGTAGAGGTATAACTGAAGGATACCCTTATACCGTTGGAGTTCATGCAGTACACAGCCCAGGATGTCATCTGGTCCCAAGGATACTGTATTCTTAGCTTTGGAGAGTGTGGTTTCTACCTGTGTGGTCGTGATTACCGTAATTTGGCAATCTTTTGGTATTGAGATGGGCCCTTTAGGGGGTAAGAGGGGGGTGAAGTTGGCACTAAATCAATGCTCAGAGCTGCTCTGAGCTACAACAGAATGGCATTAAATATACTGATCCCAAGGATATTGCCAATATCATGGCAGATTGATTTAGTGGCAACTTCACCCCCCTCTTACTCCCTAAAGGGCCCATCTCAATACCAAAAGATTGCCAAATTACGGTAATCCCGACCACACAGGTAGAAACCGCAGTCTCCAAAGCTAAGAATACAGTATCCTTGGGACCAGATGACATCCTGAGCTGTGTACTACATGAACTCCAAAATGAATGGGCACCTCACCTAGGTGTAATGTTTAATCATTGCCTCACCTCAGGCTCTGTGCCCATTGAGTGGCGGACAGCTACAGTTATCCCACTCCACAAGGGGGGATCCACCTTGGATCCCAGGAACTACAGTCCCATCAGTCTGATGAGCCTGATCTGCAAGGGCATAGAACGTATTATCATGGAACTTATAAACAAAGACATTGTCAACCCTTCAAACACTGGACCCCACCCAGTTTGGGTTTGTGAAGGGCTGGATCTTGTCTTCCGAACCTGATTGACTTCTTCAAATCAATCTCCAGAGCTGTGGACGAGGGTAAGGCAGTCCACACAGCCTATCTAGACCTTGCCAAGGCCTTCGACACCATCCCCCACTCTGGAATCAGATAAACTTACTAAGCTGGGCATAAATGCCTACATCACTCGATGGGTTGCCAACTGGCTTACTGACAGAACCAAGACTGTAAAAGTAGCAGACTCCAAATCCAGCTCCAGACAAGCGACAAGTGGAGTACCTCAGGGTTCTGTCCTGGGACCACTCTTATTTGGCATCTACTTCTCTGAAGTACAGGCCAACACTAAAGGACTCTGGCTAACAGTTAGCAGATGACTGCAAACTAGAAGCCATTACTGAATCCCCAAATAATGTAGATATTCTACAAAAGGGCCTTACAGAAACAGATGCTTGGTGCCAGAGCCATGGGCTCAAGCTTAATGCCAGAAATGTATAGTTATCCCCTTTGGGAAAAACCACGTACCCATGAATTACCACATAGGTGGCAGTACACTAAACACCGAAAGAATGATGAGAGACTTAGGGACACAGGTGGACAGTGGTTTCACCATCGATAACCACATCACCACAACAGTCAGGAAATCTTTCTATGTGGCACACCTCATCACTGAGGGCTTCTCATCCCGAAAAAAGGAGGTCACTGTCCCACTGTACTCATCCCTCATTAGACCCATTATAGAGTACAACACTCCGTTTGGTATGTACCTCACAAGACATTTGCAACAGCTGGAAACGCCGCAGAAATACCTCACTAAAAAAAATCACAGGCCTAAAGCAGATGCCCTATGCTGACCATCTAAAAAAACTCCAGCTATACTCTGTGGCATATCGTCTACTCAGAGGCGACCTCTGCTTAACATACAAGGCCATGTCAAAACCTGAGCTGTTGGTCATGCTCCACTAAGAAATCCCAATCCTTCAGAGCCACACGCTCCAGGGATCTAAACCTTGTCATCACAATGAAAAAAACATGCTGGAGGTATAGGTTTCTGACCCACAGACTCCCCATACTCTGGAATAGACTGCCCACACATGTCAAGCAGAGCGCCTCCTTGGCCCCCTTAAAAAAAGAACCTTGACGATTGGATGGGAGATAGGAAATTCACCCCGGGGATCACATCAGTCGCCCTGCTAGACAGGGGCCTCGGAAGTAAAAACTGTGGGAAGAAATATCCGGGGAATTGTTTGGCTAGGCTTGTATAGGCCTAGTACCAACCTATGAACCTATAAAAAAAAAAAAAAAAAAAAAGTTTGTGGTTGTTCTTTGTAACAGGGGCCATTTCAGACTGGCACTATGTTCATGTCCAAAGTTGGGATGTAATGACACCACGCAAGGATGTGCCAAAGCCTGCTTATAATCTCTAACTGCCTTAGTATTTTTATTAAAAGTTAAAAGACACCTGTTCTTCTTCTTCTTGCTCAGTGGCTTTGCTGATGTGTGACATAACTGCTTGGTCTCCACAACAGCAGAATCAACATCACCCACTTTATAAACCCTACTTTTAAAACTGGATGCCATAGTACCAAACTGGGTATCCATATTAGAGTCCAGTGTATTCACCCTAGAGACTCTCAGCATCTGATTTCTGACAACACTATTGAACATATAACAGTAAATGAAGGAAGGGAATGGATTTAGGGTATGTTACCAAAGAAGGACCTACTTTTTACACAATTATTTGAGTATGTATATAACCTTTGTGTCTGGTAAGAAGAGATCTTTCATGAGTGACTTTAGGACAGAGTCAATAACTAATCTCCTGAGTAGCCACTCTCATACTGGCAGCAGTAAATCCAAAAAGATCCAAACTAAAACAATGACAAGGTTTGTATTGGTTATGCAAGCCCAAAAGAAAAAAAAAAAATCTGTTGAAGAAAGGCTTAATTGTGTCCATGTTAGTGGTTTGCTTACAGTTATAACAGAGGATCCATGAGAAGAATAATCAAAGAAAAACTAAGACAAACTGACAGATACAAGTTGCAATGATAGAACTTCTTCATTTTTTATTCCCAAGATTATAGGTTCATAGGTTGGTACTGGGCTATCTGCCCAAAGGCATATATAAGCTCAGCCACGTTGTGCAGTATTCACCGCCCCTTTAGTAGTTCCCTTGACCCTTGTACTAGCAGCTAGTACCCTTGGCCCCTATCTAGTAGTGCTGTTGGTGTGATCCCCGGTGTGAACTTTCTGTTACCCATCCACTCATCAAGGTTCCTCCTGAAGAATGATAGTGAGGGGCTCTGTCTTATGTAGATCGGGACCCTGTTCCATAGTAAGGGAAGTCTCTGCAAAGGGAATCTATCCCTCCAGCATGTTCTATTCATTGTTGTGTTGAGGTTTACATCCCTAGAGCGTGTAGCTCGAGTAGATTTGGTTTTGCTAAGATGGAGCATGTTCAACAATTCTGGGTTGGACATGGCTCTGTATGTTAGACAGATATCGCCTCTGAGAAAACGGTATGCAACAGAGAACAGTCTTAGCTTTTTCAATCATGCTGCATAGGGCAACTGTTTGAGGCCAGTAATCCTCTTGGTTGGATACTTCTGTGGTCTCTCCAGCTGCTGGAGATGTCTAGCCAGGTACATTCCAATTGGTGTATAGTACTCAACAATGGGTCCGATGAGGGAAGAGTAGAGGGGCACCATTATATCCTTAGATCTTGATGCAAAACCTTTCGTGATCAGATGGGTCACATAGTCAAAGGAAAGCTGACTATCTACTTGGATCTCTAGATCCCTTACTACTTCTTCAGATTTCAGGGGATTACCTCCTATGTTGTAGTTTGCGGGTACTCTGTTTTTTCCAAAGGGGATTACTACGCATTGTTTTGCATTTAGCTTGAGACCATGGCTTTGACACCATGCATCAGTCTCATTTAGGCCTTTCTGGAGGATCTCCATGTCGGCCGGAGACTCTATTATAGTACGCAGTTTGCAGTCGTCCGCAAACTTAGTCAGCCACAGCCGTTCCGTGCTTAAGATTAAGCGGTCCCCTTGCCTTATAAAAAAAAAAAAAAAAAAAAACATAAGCAGGACTGCGTGAATCTCAGTGATTCTTCTGGCTAAAGTACCATCAATGAGAGACAGAGAGTCTTCCGAGACAAGACTTTCAGTTCAAACAAATCTAATGGCTTTAAGTGTGGAATGGTAATCTTCAAGTGTACCAAACAGATACTGACTTCCTGATGAGAGGACAGAGCTTGAAAGTCCCATACAAGATATTCTTACACACCAAACACAAAAGCTGAATAATGACCATTAATGGTACTCAGAAATGGCTGTCAAACAGATCTTGAAGAATGAACATAACTAAAATAACAAGCAGAAGAAGAAGCTTATATAAGAACTCCCGCAGAAAAGAAAATCCATTTATCATGGTAGGCACAGTAGACAACTGTTGAGCAGAAATAATGATTAAGACCACTACATCTGGCAAACTTGACTACTTAGAAAAACTGATTGATACGGCATCTGAACAGTTTGCCAGCCACAGGTACAGGAAGGACCTGCTGGAGCAGTGTCAGAGCGGACGTTTGGAGAGATGAAGTTCTAAATGACTATAGAGTAAGAATGGTAGAAACAGTGGGAAACAAGTCTGCCTTGGACAAATAGGGGCCACAAGAATTACCTTTGCTTTCAGTAGCCTGGCCTTCTGTATTAATCTCATTATCATAGAACATGGAAGAAATTCATAAAGGAGACCATCTGGTCACAAATTGGGGCACAAAGGCCTGACGAATCACCATCCAAAGGGAACACCTCTGAACCATGGCATTAAGCTCAATGCCAAAAAATGTGTCGTTATCCCCTTTACCACATCAATGGTAATCCACTGAACACAGAAGGTGTTATAAGAGATCTGGGAACACAGGCGGACAGTAACCTCTCTTGACCACCACACTGCCACTGTGGTCAGAAAGTCCTTCTATGTGGCACATCTCATTACTAAGGGTTTTGCATCCAGGAAGAAAGAGGTCATTGTCTCCCTCTACTCTTCCCTTTTAGGCCAATCACCGAGTACAATGCACCATTTGGCATGTACCTCACTAAACACTTGCAACAACTGGATAGGCTGCAAAAGTACCTCACAAAGAGGATCCTAGGCCTTAAACATTTTTCCTACACGGACAGACTAAAAAAACTCCAACTATTCTCTGTCTCTTATCGCCTACTTCGAGGCGATCTCTGCTTGACTTACAACGCCATGTCTGACCCAGCTCTGTTAGAAATGCTACATCTGAAGAAATCCCAATCCCTCTGCACCACATGCTCCAGAGACCTCAACCTCATTACCACAATCAAAAGAACATACTGGGGGGACAGGTTCATAACCCAGAGACTACCCATGCTATGGAATAGACTTCCCATACATGTCAAGCAGAGCACCTCACTGGCCCTCAAGAGGAATCTTGATGAGTGGATGGGAAACAGAAAAATCACCTCAGGGATCACTCTAGTGGCTTTACTCGACAGAGGCACTGGGAACTAAGGTCAGGTGGCACAATGCCAGTGTAATCCTATGGGCTAGGCTTGTAAAGGCTCCATTGGTGTGTACTAGGCTAATGGCCCTAAACACAGTAACTAAACTGGTTAGTACGATTTCACAAAGTTCATATTATTTACAAAGAAGGAAACAGACTGAGAAGGAGATCCATCTGTTTAGTTGAGGACAACAACCTACAATGAAACATCAAGATTCCACTTACCCAGAAGAGTCTGCTAGTAAGCACCCTCACGGTTAAGTACAGCTCAGACTGAGCGCACACTGAAACTGGTTAATGGCACTGACCCAGAAGCATAGAAACCTTAACACCTGGGCATTCTTTCCTGCGGACGTAGGTATTTGAAGTCTACACACTCCTTTAGACAAGCAAGGCGCAATGGAATGCATTGTGTCTAACTGAAAGGTTGCAAGAGGGATGAATGTGTTGAGGCTCCTAAGATACGAGATGGGCCCAAGGTCCTTCTGGCCCTGCAGAAATTCACAGATTTCTAATACGTTGAGGAATTTTGCATTTTCATCATTACCACTGATGTTTAATAGTTGGGACATCTGATTAAAGTAATGATGGACTTCGACATCCCCCACTCATTTAATCCAAAGATTATTCTCCATGCCTGGATATGAAGGGTGAAGCTACCTCCAAATTCACCAAGAAGCAGAAAGGCAACAAATCAGACTGCCGTGATCCACTCGGAGGTTGTAATGGATTCTTGCTTCTGGGCAACAACCTTGCTGTGATCCAGATGAGAGGTCCATTTCTTAGTATCTTTCTGTTGCTGCCATGGGCCATAATGGAACCACATTCATCACTGGCTCCTCTGAATCCTGGAAAAGGTACACTGTGTAGGGCAAAACATCTACAACTATAAAAATTTGCCCTTGTTCCTTAGCTTCTTTAAGACCAAAGAACAGTGGCCCATTAAAGGGATAATGCAAAAAGGAGTGCAGCCAGGACTGTTAATACAAGGCAATGTCAGATCCTACTACTTCTGTATTACCTTCAAAAGCACAACAAACTATATGAATCATGATGCTAGCAAGACTAGAGGAACTGGATAAGTGTATCCTGATCATCTCCTTCAATGTGACATGAAAATACTGGTGATGCAAAAGCCAGTAGTGAGAAACCCAGTGTCAAGGCTTTGGTTGAGCACACTAGCAGCAGAGAGGCCAATACAGGGAATGTTGATGTCAAAAAACACCAATACTAGATGTGCTGATGTGTAGTAAACTGACATTGGAAGAATTTTGGCAAAGAGAACCAAAATGGACAGCATCAGAAAGACTGGCAATAAAACAGCCAACATCTGCACAAGCAGCAATTGAAATGGCATATGGCAAACATGAGTAATGAAAAAGCCATGTGATCACAGTCTATGCTTAGAAGAAAAGGGAACTGCCTTAAGGGAGACAGAGTTATAGGTCTGCGAGAATGAAGACGTGGAACAGAGCACAGAGGAGTGGATGAAGTGGACAATAGAATGACAGTGCCCCCAGAGAGGATACTGACATCTTTGCATACTACTTTTAGGTTAAGAATGTGTTAATGAGAACAGAGGATTTTTTTCACTATTTTTGGAACAAGACAAAATATTCTGAAAGGACTTTTTTTGGAGAAGCAGTATACACCAAAGTGTGAAGTGGAGCACTACATATCTGAAGGCTAAAATGTTTCTCAGTCACGCAAATACTCCAAAGCCTTGCTGCACCTCTCTTTAATCACAACATTAAATTCAACCATATGGAATGACTAGTGCCCTATCGAGTAACCATTTGAAATGTCAGGACCCATAACAGCGAGTCTCAAAACATGAACACTGAATAGCCAAAAGAACAAACTTACACATGACACGGACTTACATACACCAAGTCAGAGATGTCATTTCTCAAAATATTTCCTTTCTCCAAGGTATGATGATCTCGGAATTGGTATATATAAAAGTCTGGAGTGTCTGAGGGGCTTGCTCCCCACATCAGGGGGTACAGGTGGGCTGCCCTTCCTGCAAAAGGTTGTTTAAAGGAGAAAAGCTATTTTTGACATTCGCTCTTCTCATCTCCTGCATTTTCACTCTTTTTTCCAGCTTGTCGACACACTGCATTTTGACTGCAAACTTTTCAATAGGAAGATGTCATATTGTGCTGCACAGCAATCAATTAACATGCCCACTGAAAGGTGGAATGGTCTTAAAGTAGAAAGTTTTGGAAAATAAAGGAACAAATGTTTTGAACACTGGAAACAGTGGGTCTTGATTCAATGCACAGAAAATCAAATAAACACTTTCCCACAAGAATAGCACGGAGACATTAGCCACTCCCAACTGCACAAGAACAGCAAGGAGACATTAGCCACTCCCAACTGCACAAGAACAGCAAGGAGACATTAGCCACTCCCAACTGCACAAGAATAGCAAGGAGACATTAGCCACTCCCAACTGCAGAATTTAAGAATGAGAAAACATCATAGCATTTTTAAGCAACCAAACTTTCTTCAGAAGTAATAAAGCAGACCATCTTCTTCTATTAGGGAAGCTTGTGTGGCAGTAAAGTAGCAGTAATGTTTACATAGAATGCAAATATGTCATACATTTTTTTTTACTATGCAATCTTTCTTGTAACTGCATACTGAACATTGCATTTCTGTAACTTTACTACTGAAATTTATTTTCTGCTGCACTGCTGTACCATGGTCATGGCTCAACAGGTTCAGTTAGCTAGTCCATCTATCTGGTCACCAAACTGTAAAATAAATCAAAATAAGAACCGGAAGAGAAGCAGAACTTCTTCCTGTATGGAAGCTTTTGTGTGGTAATGAACAACTGGAAAGACAGGGCTGCATGGTGCATGAAGAGATAGCGGAGTGTCCGTCAGTTATATCCACTGAGCAGTTCTAAATCGCCAGTGGCACAAGTTCTGAATACCACCAAAGATGTAGCTCTTCTTACAACACCTGACTTATTTTATCCACAACCCTCTCTACATGTAGCTACTTTGTCCATAGCCGATTTGCCAGTGTGGAATCTCCCTGTATGAACTACAAGGTATCTGTTCCATTGTCCCCTGAAACGAGAACTAGACACACTCACTTTGTATGATGAATACATGTACATTTCTTTAAAAATATTTTCACTGTTACGTGGATAAAGAGGACAAGACAACTTGTTGGGTGGTTAAGCTCATGGAATCTGCAAATTGTCAAAAGCTTGCCTATACTTAAGTAAGAAGTGGGGTGGTGACGACAATGTCCGGCTTGCTTTCTACTAGTTTCAGTAGGGGGGACCCATGCATGACAACCTGTCCTAGATCCATGTGTATTGACATGCATTTCTATCTTCACAGCATAAACATTTTCCCCTAAAACCAGCAATCTTATATGGCACATTTATTTTCTTTAAAAAAAAAACTTGAGCAAGTGGATCATGTCATTCAGGCAAAATCTATTCAATTCAGTGATGGAAACACTGAAGAAATGAACAGACTTTTGTTCCTTGCATAAATAAAACTACTGCCTCTATTCAAAAAGAAAATGTAGACTAAATAGTGTATGAAATAGTTTTTACTGAAAGGAGTAACTGTGGCAAGCGTCACAGTGGCCAAATATCAACACCAAAGCCAGACAGCTAGCAAGCTGGCTAGTGGGCAATAGAAAAAAGGCTGACCTCTATAAGGTGAAGTAGGGATTAATCTCTGAAGCTGTCAATGACCAGACAGTCCTAACATTTAGGCCTGCAGGGTAAACCATGCAACACTGCTCTAGATAACTTAAATTAGGAGACGAAATACCACCATGCAAATAAGCGAAGATCCACAGTGAAAAAGAATGGAGAATTTTCCCCCTCCAAAAACATAAATCAGTAACACAGGAAGTCACAAACCAAGGACTATTGATCATCACAGGTTGAGTACGGTGAAGAGCGTGACACCTGCTCCACTGCCATGAGGCAAGCAAGCACAGAAGCCACAACCTCTCATTTTGAATGTTGTCAACCTCAGCTGTGCAAGAATAACCCACCCCAAGTTGGCTAAAACATCACTGCCCTTCAGAGTGAGGAATAAAACTTCTACTGGCAGGATCAGAGATGCTTTCCACCCCAGGGGTATAAGGACCACTCAGAGAAGAGAGCCACAAGATAAAGGCAACTTTTTTTTGGAATCCAGTAAAGGTGATCACAGCAATTTTTCCCCAGGGGCCAAACCCGTGCCCCAGGGATTTGGACTGGTCTTGCAAGAAGGTGGCTGCCTGACCAGTCTGAAATGAGCTACATACTACCCTTTCTCTCCAAGGCCAAAGACATCACCCAATGTTGCAGAAGGGATAAATAAAGTGTCTCTAACACAATGCAGGAAATCAGAAAATGTGAAGTAGCAACACATGACATTGTCTCAAAGGTGAACCTAGACTGGTGAAACCAATGGAGGATTCCCTGCAGAAGCCCTCGTGCTCCTCCTGCGTGAAATTATGGACTCAACAAGAGATGGAAAACTGACCAAAATGACCCATAAGTAAGGATTATGAATTACCAAAACAAGCAGCATCACTACAACACTATTTACAAGTATGTCTAGTGCACATCAAAAACTGTTACACACAGATATTACAATCTAGGTATCTTTAAAAGTACAAACGAGAGAAATGCAGGCTAACTCCTCAATTCTTTTTTTCACCCAACGTCCAACTTCAAAGAGTTCATCAAATGAGTGTATGCACTATGAAGAGTTTTGATAGCTCTGCTTCCGCAAGACACATCTGAGAGGGACATAATGATGATGTCATTTGGCATATTTGTTTTGGGGACCAAGAAGACACACAATGATAGCAGTTCACTGGCATGTGAGCTTTGTAGCAACAGTAACAGAACTTGAAGTAGGCCAACCTTCTAACTTAATACGTCCAGTCTAAAAAGAGGACAATATAGTGAGAAAGAAATACCCTTGCTCCCTGACAAATGGTCAGGAGGATGGCAGTAGAATCTCCAGCATGGCTGTGAAAAGCACATATGGTATATGAGCTGGAGACCTGAAGAAGGGAAGAACCCAAAATTCTGGCACACAAAGTCCTTCCGCCATCCAAAAGGACATTAAGGACCCCATGTTGCATTAGGGTGGATATTCATCCCTTCTCAAAGGGAGTAAGAGAAAAAAGGAGTCCCGCTGAGGAGAATGCCCCTCCAATAGGTATATAGGTATATCTGAAATAGAACTGCCTAACACCACTCCTACAGAAACAGCAAGAAATTAACTCCCCCTGCTCCCACCAAAACTACTTCCACCAATACAACCTAGAGAACAGAAATCTGAACCAGAATCTACCTAGTCCACAATGGGTTCAGCCTCCCCCACCACTCCACACCAGTGTGACAGGCCCTCAGAAAAGGGACACAAAAGATTCTGGAAGATGTAGAGGCTCTCAGACAGACTAGAAGCTCCAGTTGGGAAAGCACCCTCCCTAGCCCCAGGGCTGGGAAGAATACCCTGCTTTCAGGTTTTCCTCACAGCCAATAGCATATGCAGTTCAGGACTCTAAGCCCTTAGATGTAGAAAAGGCTTTCTTTCCCAAATCCTACATGCAAAAGAACAGACATCTTTGCCAAATAACCCAGCTCTGAGGTTAGTCTGCCATCTGACCAAAGGACATCAGGTTTCTGGGGATGCAGGATGCCATCAAGAACAGATGTTGCTGCCCATTCAATTCCCTTTTTATAAGACACTCTATCCACCAGTCAAAAGACAGAGGATTTAGGAGCTGAACTACCATACCCTGAAGCCCACCCATGGTCAGCATACATAAATTCAGAATTAAAACATCTTTCTAGTCTGCTGGGAGACTGACTACACCCATCAATCCCATTTATGCTGACTTCCAAAGAATGTGCATACCTACAAGTTTTCAAACAGACATAATCCAATGTAGACTTCAAATACTGATATCTTAAAGGCAAATGAAACTGTTCTCCCTCACTTATTGCCTCCACAGAAAGGGACAAAAATGGCCACAAGTGTCCTACAATTCTAGTACGGACATGCTGCTTAGACAGCCACAATTCCGCAAGGATCCTGCATGCATGCATATACACATAACTACACATATACATTAAACAAGTATGTGTATTACATACATTGGGCTGGATTCACGATGGCTTGCACGGAGTCTACGAGTAGAGTAAGACTCCATGCAGCCATCATGTCCGACGAGCGATCCCCGAACAGCCTGTAGGGGCATGTAAGAGAGCTCCTAACACGTCTCCTACACAGAGAGGGCTGTGATATGCAAATTACTTCACTTGCAGACGAAAGGCATGCAAATTAGGTAAATGTGCGATCCAGGAAGCAGAAACCTGTCCCGAGTATGAGACGTGTTAGCTGCAGAAATGTACTCAGTTGACAACTGAGTACCGTTCTGCAAATAGCACAATGGAGCCTTGTCAGCTCCAAATAAAGGTTGCATATGGTTGAGGAAGCATGCCAATGGCCAAATATACGGCCACTGGAAAGCTTCCCTGATGCAAAATTAAAATAAAAATATTTTCTTTTCGGCGATTTCCGATGTTTAAGCGTAGTGCAGTGGCGCACAAACGGGGTGCACTATAAAAATCATAAAATAAGGCAATAAAAACCACAAACATGGAATTTATGAAAATTGTCAAATGTCAATGTAAGGGAAAAGCAGGCTGAAGACAACATGGCCACCGAGTATGGGTTGCTAAGGGGAGAAGCCCAGTCTAAGACATGTAACCAAGCATTAGTAGGCAATCCTATGTAAATGAGTGTTAGGATTGTGAATCGCACTTTTACATAGCAAATGAGCAGAGTCAGTGAAGTGTAGGAGTAGGATATGAGGAGGAACAGAGTAGGAGATAGGTGACATCACGGGGGGGGTATGTATGAACGTAGTGCAGCTCATTGGAGGACAGTGGCATCTGTTAGGTGTCAGACATCATGGAAAGAGGTGTGTCAACAGGTAGGCCAGGGAAAGCCAAGAAATGGAAGGTGTATACTGTGGTTAACACCAAAGTTTCTTGCTGAGCGGGTATGCATGCGTGTGCGCGCCTATAAACTTGAGTAAAACAGAGTGCGTGCGTGGAAGCGTGAGTGCACGCGTTTCAGCTGGAGTAAGCATGTACAAGGCTGTTTAAAGACCTGTACACTTTTGTGCTGGTGCGCGCACGTTTTAATCCGAATAAGCAAGTTTTAGTCCATCTAAGCATGTATGTGAGCGTGCTTGCACTTGTATGCGCGTCGCTCCCCCTGAGGAAACAGAAAGGAAAAAGGAAGCACAACAAACAGCAGGAAGCTACCAGGTGATACTAGTACAGCTAGCAGGTGAAAACAATCCAAATCAGGCAAAAACACAGGCAGAGCACTAGCCTAGCCCAGCCCAGCACTTATAACGCTGCAAACAGTGCAGTTGGTTTCTCACAAGAGACACTGAAACACTGGAGTATGCTACTAGAAGTGAAAACTGAAAAAGCTTCACTTAAGACAAAAAATGCTAGGGGCTGCCATTGCTGTTATAAGACGACATATGCAACATGCGGAGGGTGGTGACAATGCAAATGTTGCCGGACAACCCACAGTGAGGAAACGGAGAAGAGTGTACAGGCCCAGGGTCACCTACCAGGGGTTACATGAGCTGGAGATAGTGGAGCACTATAGAGTGGACAGAGACCTCCTGCAGCAAATTGTGGAGCTGTGCAGGCCACGCCTCACACACAGAACCAACAGAGGGGAACCCATCCCAGTGGAAACCAAGGTATGTGTTGCCCTAAGAATACTAGCAACAGGTACCTTTCAGAGACCAACTGGTGATATGATGGAGATATCACAGGCATCAGCATCCAGGGTACTGCACCAGTTCCTGGATGCCATGTCAGCACATGTCGGTGATCATGTATATTTCCCCAATTCCCATGAGGTATTGGCCAGCAATACGAGTCTCTTCCAGCAAATAGCAGAATACCCTGAGGTAGTGGGTGCAATAGACTGCACGCATATATGCATCAAAGCACCAGCCGGTGAGCGGGGTAGGGCCTACGTTTACCGCAAGGGCTTCCCCTCCATCAACTGCCAAGTCGTGTGTGATGCCCAGGGCATAATAATGAATGTGTGTGCTGGCTGCCCTGGAAGCTACCATGATTCCGATATCTGGCATCTGACACAGCTGTACCAGACATTTGCCAATGGGGACATCCCACATGGTCACTTAGTGGGGGAAGCTGGCTATGCATTGGAGCCGTGGCTGATGACACCCATCAGAAATGCACACACACCTGAACAAGAACGCCATAATGAGGCACACACACAAACACGAAATGTAATTGAGCGTGTGTTTGGGTTGCTGAAGTCATGGTTCTGACACATCTGGTGGAGCCTTGCAATACTCACCAACTACATGTACCCAAATTGTCATGGTATGTGCTATGCCACATAATATGATCCTGCGAAAACAGCTGCAACAGGACCAGCATAGGCCTGGGCCAAACAGCCCCGCACCAGTGCCAAGGCCATCACAGGCAGAGCGCGACTCTGAGGAGGAACAACCTGAGCCTGCCCCAGTAGGCAGATGGAGGTGTGCCCAGTATGCCCTGGACTTGGCAAAGAGGCAATGCATAGCACATACACTGGCTCAGTAGGAACCCTGGAAATGATACCGCTCTCTGACTCGCACATATAGTAAAAGGGATGCCTAACTTGACACTACCTGTTGCTAAACATGTACAGGGAGTGCAGTATGCGCATCCGACATAGGCAGCTCTGCAGCAACACCTGAGACATGATTGCTATGTGTTAAGCAATGTAAGGTAGTGCTAAACAGCATTAACCACCATGTTGTATATGCAAACTTGATGACCTTCAGTAGCATCCTACCCTCAGCAAACATGAGGCCACAATATGAAGACAAGATGATCAATTACAACAATTGGCTTAACTATTGGTGTCAGTGAAAGGGGATTCAATGCCTATCAGCCTGGGATGAGATGCTCAACAAGACATGATGCTTTGCTAGGGACGGATTTTACCCATCACCTGTGGCCTATTGGATATTGCCAAAGGCTCTCATCACCCCCATAGTGCCTTTTCTAGGTAAGGCTCAAAACACAAACCCATCTCCATAGGTATCACAAGGGATAAATATAAGTAATGCTACTCAATGCCAGAAGTCTAAACTGCAAGATGCATGCACTAACATTCAAACCTGGTTCAAGGCTCCCAAGAGCACCCTAGCATTCACAGCTACAACTCATACCATGCTTTACAGCTGCAAAACATAAAACAAACTACAAAAGGAGGGTGAGTATCAATATTTGTCAAAGATACCCACACCCCCAGGTTGGTGGCACAGGATGAAGCATCAGAGACTACCCATGTGTAACCAACAGTGGGTAAAACTGCCTTCCAGTTCATAGCCTGCTACAGACCACCCTCCTAAACCCAGGAACCACACTTGGCCGACTGGAGAACACATGAAACTATGAAGATCTCCCCAAACACCATTATATTGGGCGGCTTCAACTACCCAAACATACACTGGCAGCATTACCCTAGCTCCAACACCCTAGGCCA
The DNA here is from genome assembly GCF_019279795.1 of Protopterus annectens. NCBI lineage: Eukaryota > Metazoa > Chordata > Ceratodontiformes > Protopteridae > Protopterus > Protopterus annectens. Next base: position 1,392,253,988 of record NC_056743.1, read on the forward strand.
AAGGATCCCAGAATTTATAAACCAAAATGCTATGGAACAACTTGCTACCACTCCCACAAGAGGGGAAAACATACTGGACCTGATCATCACCAACATGGGGACTCTATGCCCAGGACCAGAGGTGTATCCCCTCACTGGTACGATCACACCAGATAGTAATCTCACTGGATATTCACATCCCCACCCCAGCCCACGGCCAGAAAACCACAGTGAAAAGTTCACTAAAGCATACGTCACACACCTCAAAACTGAGGTGGAATCCTTCACAGCCCCTGTATGTGGAAAATACGGCCCAGACCTCATAACCCTTTATAAACACATTCTATGAAAACCGTCAGGAATGCATGGATCATGCAATCCCAAATAAAACAAAGACCCAATCCTCCAAAGGCAGGCATCCTGTTTGGTAGACCCCAGCCATAAACAAACCATACAATACAAGGAGGAAGCTACTATATGATAGATCCAAATCACAAAAAGGGAAGCCATCTCTGACCAGTATTATTGAAAAACAACATCCACACATAAATTGTCTAAGGTCATCTGTGAGATAAAAATCGTACAGGACACCAACGATAATCACAAGGCATACCTTACTTATTGTAGGAACCTGTGTGGGAATCCCCAGGTATGTTCAGAATTAGTCCAAAATGACAAATAATACAACAAACCCACAGACATTGCCAACATCCAAGCAGACAGGTTCAGTGCAAACGTCCCCCCCCCCCCCACCAAAAGGGCAAATATCTATCCCAGCAGAGTGCTGGCCCCCTGACATCGCAAATGCGCAGGTAACAGCCAGCCTCTCCAAAGCAAAACACACAGCATCAATGGGACCAGACGGTGTCCTGGGCCGTATCCAACATGAACCCCAAGCAGAATTGAACACACATAAAACCACTGTTCAATCTCAGCCTTAACACACGATATGTACCCAAAGAAAAGTGTACAGCAACAGTGGACCCTCTCCACAAAGGTGGTGCCTCAACGGATACTGCAAACAATCACCCCAGAAACCTGACTAGGTTGGTCTGCAAAGCTATGGAAAGGATCATCATGGACCTCAGAAATAAACATATCGGGGACACACAGACACTGGATACTACCCATTTTGGCTTTGTTAAGGGCAGATCCTGCCTCTTAAACCTGGTCGAGTCATTTGAAACAGTCACCAAGGCCATTGACGAGGGGATGGTGGTCCACACAGCCTACCTGGACCTTGCAAAAGCCTTCCATACAGTACCCCACTTGGTCATCATGGATAAGATCACCAGATTCAATAGAAACCCCTATGTCATTAGATGGGTTGCAAACTGGCTCAAGGACAGAACCCACATGGTCTGAAATGCTGGAGCCATGTCAGACCACAAACCAGCTAGAAGTGGCATCCCGCAAGGCTCAGTCCTGGGACCTCCCTTGTTTGGTATATATTTCTCAGAGGTACAGGCCAACACAGAAGGACAGTTGGTGAACAAGTTTGTAGATGATTGTAAACTGGGCACCATAATCGACCCTCTAGCTGACACAAGCATCCTACAAAAGGGCCTCAGAAGCAGACAACTGGTGCCAGAGCTATGTCCTCAAGCTAAACACAAAACAGTGTATAGTCCTCCCCTGTGTCAAAAACTAAGTGCCCACAAATTACTACACATGTGGTAACCCATTAAGTAAGGAAGAAGTGATAAGGGACCTGGAGACTCAAGTCGATAGCAATCTCACATTCGACAACCATGTGGCCAAAGTGTTCAGAGAAACATTTCATATAGCCCACCTAATCATGAAGGTAATCACATGTACATCAGTGGAGGTCATTGTGCCTCTTCAGACCCATAATTAAGTACAATGCCCCTTGTGGGATGTACCTTTTCAGACATCTGCAGCAGCTGGAAAGACCACAAAAGTACCTCACCAGGAGGATCAAAGGGCTCAAACACATGCCAGTCACTGCCCGGTTAAAGAAACTGCAGCTCCACTCTGTGGCATACTGCCTGCCCAGAGACGATCTGTGCCAGATGTATAAAGCCATGTCCAACCTGGAATCTATGGACATGCTGCACCTTGGAAAATCAGAATCCCATCAAGCTATGCACACAAGAGACCTGAACCTCAGGAATGAAATAAATAGGACATGCTGGAGTGACAGATCCATAACCCAGAGGCTCCCCCCACTCTTGAGTAAACCCCGACTCCAGGTTAGCCAGAGTCCCTCATTGACTCTCTTCAAGAGGAATCCTGATGAGTGGAAGGGAGATTGTAGGTTTACCCTGGGTACCACTTCTATGTCACTGTTAGCCAGAGGCACAGTATACTAACCATGAAAAATGCAATGGCAAACTACACTTACAATGTGTGTTGAAAGCCAAACACACTCTGGCTAGGATTATAAATGCCCTAGGGCAGATAGCCTAGTATGAACCTATGAACAGAATCACACACACCAAGTAGTACAACTGTGGTCACTGTGGAGTAATGTTTGCCAATGTCCACCCAAGTTGGTGAATACACAGCAATGTTGGACAAGCCTGGTTTAAGTACGCCATAGCTAAACAAAATGCAACATGCTCATAGTTGCCCAACTGGCCCTCACCTAGTCTGGTCTGCTCAGTATGAGCATTTACAGCAGTGATGGGACTTAAACCCATGATAATGTGCACCATAATGAAAGTACTGAACCACTACACCATGACAGTATTGTAGTATTCAGCCAGTATGAGAGAATGCTGCCAAGTCTTTGCAAACTATCCCATGGAAACCCTGCAAGCACAGCATAATCCCTGTTGAGTTATGACACAAAGGAGTCTGGCAGTAAGAACACAACAGGACTTCCAACACACACAGTATTAATGTCAATATTGGTCATGTTCACACACAACCACAAATGTAGTGGACTTCAGATCACAACATATGGAAAGGTCACACTGGGCATGCTCACACACTTGCCATGTCTGAGTACAGCAGTCACACATATCTGGCAGTTGTATGTGTTAAGTCAGGAACCTCCCACAATCCAGCAATCCACCCTGTGCACACAGTTAAATGACAACAGACACATATATTAATATACCGAAACCCTGTCATGATCAAACATGTTACCACATGTTGTTCACAGAAACTGTGAAAGCTATGGCAATAAAGACCTGCAAACAGTAGCAGCAACAAATATTGTGCATCCCAAACATAAACATAGGTGCAGAGGTGAATACTAGGCTGTCTGCCCTGGGGAATTCATAAGCCTAGGCAGAGTGTATTTGTCTGCCTCCCCAGTAGAGTAGCCTACTGTGCCTCTGTAAAGTAGGTCACAGAAGGCACCCTTTAAGGCTACTTTGCTGTGCCTCTGTCAAGCAGGGACACAGTGGAGATCCCAGGGGTGAATATGCAATTTCCCATCCATGCGGCTGTATTTTGCTGGAAGAGGGTTGGTGAGGGGCTATGTCTAACTTTAATTAGGATTCAATTCCAGAGTGAGGGGAGCCTGTGAGTAATGAATCTGTCCCTGCAGCATGTCCTATTTATATTTGTGCTGAGGTTTGCGTCCCTGGAGTGTGTAGCTGTAAGGGTCTTGGATGTTATGAGGTGGAGCATGTCCATAACTTCTGGGTTTGAAATGGCTGTGTACGTCAGGCATAGCTTATCTCTGAGTAGGCGTTAAGCAACTGAGTACAGCTGGAAACCCTTTAACTGAGCTGCATAGGACATCTGTGTATAGACCATGATTCTCTTCGGGAGGTACTGTTGTGTTCACTGTAGTTGCCACAGGGGTTGGGTAAGGTACACCCCAAAAGGGGCACTGTAGTCAAACATGGTCCTGAAGAGTGAGTAGTAGAGGGCCACAATGACCTCACATGATCTACATGCAAACACCCATGTGAGAAGGAGGGCTATACAAAGTTCTTAGCAATGACTCTCTGTCAATGTGATTAGCAAAGGAGAGGTTATGATCTATCTGGGTCTGTGGGATATTGCTCTGTTATGTAGTAGCTTCCTCCTTGTGTTGTACAGCTTATATATGGCTGGGGTCAACCAGACAGGTCTCCTGTTTTGGAGGAGTCATGGTTTTATGTGGGATAGCATGATCAATGCATACCTGCAGCTGCTCATACAATGCGTTTGTAAAGAATTCTGCAGATTGGTCTGTATTAACCTCCAGCACAGGGCCTCTGAAGTATTCCACCCCAGTCTTCACAAGTGCAAAATCTGCTTTCGAGAAATTCTTTACAGTGCTTTCCTTGGCTGGGTGTGGGGACGGGATATGGATGTCCAGGGAAAGTTGAACATGGTCTGATCTTAATGACAGTTCTACCTCTGGTGTGGAACATAGAAATCCCCATGTTGGTGATGATCAGGTCCAACATGTATTTCCCCTAGTGGGTGTGGTGACTGGTTGTGCCACAGCACATGGATTCACAACTTGTAGTGGCGGTAGGGTGATGTTGAGGGCTTGAGTAGTATCCCCAGTCAATATTTCTGTACCTGAAGTCAACCACTATAATGGTATGTGTGAAGACCTTCATATCGGACACTGTACCCAGGACAGCCAAGTGTGGTTACTGGGTATGGGTGGGTGGTCTGAACTACACACCAAACTAAAAGGCAGTTTTGCACAATGGTAGGTGTATATGTATGGCCTGTCATGCTTAGTGCAGTGGGACCAACCCAGAGGTGTGTTTATCTGATGTATATGGATACACCCCCTACTAGTGTTTTGTGTCACATGTCCTGTGGTCACGAAGCATGGTATAGAACATAACCTGGCAGTGCCAGTGTGCATATGTGACCCTGAACTAGGTTTCTGCGAATGCACAGATACTGTTATCCCCCATACTGAGGGATAGTTTAAGATGTACATTCTTCTTTGGAAAGACTGATTATGTCAGCACCCTATATATACAGCAGGAGAAGGGAAATCATCCAGTAATGCGAATAGCGTGCTGTGCTAATGCATCTCTCTCAAGTGCCATAACCTAGTTAGGTAGGGGTTTAAATCCTACAAATGCCATGTGTGCATTTGTCACACAGTTTGTGAATGTGCTGTGTGTTTTGATTTCATTATTGTATGACATATTGTAACATAATTGCCATGCACACATCAGGTATGTGTTTGCCACATACAGATATGTACCTGTGACCTATAATAGTTCCTGTGTGTGAAGCCTGCCCCATATGAATACAGCGGTTACCTTTGCCGCCATGTGCCACAGCTTACCAGACCTTAGGCCATACATGTATGTTGGTGACAATGCAAGCTACTGAAGTGATGTGTCCTAGGCCAACTATGTGACACATACCCATGAAAGCTTTGATAGATTAATGTGGGTGACGGTTCATGTCTGCAGTATGTGTCAGACATGTTAAAACACAGCAAAGTCTGTGAGTGATGGCCATCCAGTGTAGGTGTATGGCAACTGTTGCCAATATGCATACAGACACCTTCTTGCTTAGGTGATACACAGAGGGACTGCAGAATACCTTTGGAAATGTGAATATCACAGGATAGACAAGATAACACCTGTCCACATGTACACACCATTACCCGTTCTACAGGATAGGTACTACCACCTACATGGTACTTTTGGAATACTATGTTAACTACATGCCGATGACAATGCCACAGTAGCGTTACAGCAATATATCATGGCTTGGACAACAGGTACCTGTCCGTATGATACCCTTGTGGTGATTAGGTGTGTCATGTGTAAAATGCATTGTAGGCCACTGTATGTATTTGTAGTCATAGATTGACATATCCATAGTGTGTTGGCATATACATGAGACTGCTATATGCCAAAGGGTATTGTTCCCAGGGATGTGTGGGGCTCAGTAACAATGGCTACTGCTATAGTGTAGTACTGCAGGGATATCACTAACACCAGGTTCCTACATCTGTGTATCAGTTGAGGAGACACCATGTAATGACCACTGAATGTCAGGCTATGTAAGCTGTGTATACTACCAGAATGCAGACCATTGACATGTGGAAACCGTATCACCCACAGCATACTGTCAAACCATGTCATGTTCCATGCTGATCATGTTCACAAATGTACACCTGCAAATCGGTGATGCAAACATCACAATGTACTGTCCACACCCCAACACATGCAGGCACAGGTACACACAACAGCCATCTGGCACATGTGCAGACAGTACACTTTGGGAATTAACACTGGTGTGTACAAAACTGCAATGACAAACATAGTTAATGCATCATGCATGCTCGAATATACCCACAACAATATCATTACACTGTACTGTTAACAACATGATAATAATACTACAGTGCTATGTAGTCACCCTGGGCATCAGCACCATGCTATCCTGTTCCAGCATCAATGTTACAGATGGCAGGAGGTGGCACAGTTTCATCATATGCACAGGGTGTGTACTTGGTTTGCCAGAGTCTGCCATTGACACATCCAATAGACATGTATGTGTGTGTGTGTGTGTTAGTGAGGGACAACAGTACAAGATGGGGCAACGTTGCTGCGATGTGTGTGTGTGTGTGTGTGTGTGTGTGTGTGTGTGTGTGTGTTAGCCCTAGGTGTTAACATTATGTGTGTGTATGCATGCACACAGTTCCACCATGTGGCTGCCATATACGGGTGTTTGTGGACAGCCACAGACTGTACCTGCCAGGTCATACAGGTCACTGTCTCTGGCCACGGACACAGTACCTGTGCCTGGCAGGGGTGCTATGGACAGTATCAGGTACTAAGCCAGACTGGGTACTGTCATCAGAAGCAGTGGGTTGACGACTGGACATGTCCCTGCTGGGACTGTCCAGAGCAACGTGCACGTGGTCTTCTAGGACGGCCTGACAGCACAGACCCAGCATTGCTGGGGCTGATACTGGCACTATGTGAGCAGCTGCGGGTTTGTTGTCGTCCGCGACGACTGGCAGCTGATAATGTTGCTGGCAGACGTCCACGTCGACGCCTCAACCAACCTGCACCGTCCTGGCTCCTGGACATGTAGTTGTGGAACAGATCTAATGTGTCCCCCCAACGTCTATCAATGACCTCGCTGAAGGATGGCAGACGTAACGTCATGCATAGTGTCATTCATTGCGGTGCGATGTGCTCTAAGCTCCCTCAGACCCTGTCTGGTGTACCGTTCCATACGTGTCTGTGCCTGCATTACAGCCCGGAACATAGCGGAGGTTGAAAGACCTTTGTGGGCACGTCTGACAGGGGCAGTACGACTACGGATGCTCCCACGAGAACCCCTGGACATCTGCCTGTGAGGTGCCATGTCAGGAATCTGGCCATGGCTGCTGTGAGGGAATACATGTGCCAATGATACCACACTACCCTGGTCAATGCCCACTGTATGCTGTCCCTCAGCTAAGGACATTGGTGACAATGGATGTATCGGCAGGATGACTGTGCGCATTCATGGGGTTGACTGCTGTGAACTGTCAATTGGATGACCAATGACAGACCCTGTCACACCTCCCTGTGCCATTACACAAGTATCATCATTAGCACTATCCCCACAAGTGGCTTCAGGTTCCCTGCTGCACTCCACCAGAGCAACATCAGAACCTGTGAGAGGAAGATAGGAAACACAGTTTACAAATGTGTACACGATATTAGCACACAGGCGCACAGGCACACTCCTCAGTACAGCAGATACACAGACACAGCTGCAATCCAACGCATACACAATACTGTTTTAGGGGTGGGTGACCATTTCACAAGGAAAAACATCACTGCACACGTGTCAGCATGCAGGTTATGTGTTGCAAAGGAACATGCAGTGCAAGTGTAGACAGCCCTTGTTAATAACAGTATACGTGTACTTGATGCTTGTGTGTAGTTGTTCAGCAATTGTCTCCACCCTGGGACACAATGTGTACAAGGACATTACAATGTTGTGCAAGTGTTACAAGCTGTGGGTGCATACATTTGCACACACACAACACATGATGGTGCTACACAATAACAGCTATGTGTACTTTTGTGGTCAGTGGAACTGGATGTGGTGTAGTAACGTGAGCCATGATCAACATGCTTCTTGTGGTCAGTCAACAATAATAATGCGTGCCAGACAGGCAGCTAGCATGCTGTACCTGAAGTGCAGTAACATGACTACATCCACAATTACACAGCCACTTGTTAAATGGGTGTGTAAGGTGGCCAATAGTGAGCATTGCCTAACATGAATGTATTTGTTCCAGACTGTTGCACAAAGACATGATAGGCCTCTACTCCTCAGGTATATTATGTGTGCTGTGTAGGTAAGTGGGATGCTGAAGGCTGGCCATACAGCAGATATCATACCTGGACATGTGTAGCAGACTAAGGTGTAGTGTGTATGCCAAATGTGTGTGTTGTGTACATGTGTATCTGGTGTGCCTATACAATGTCCAGTACTGTGTTGCCACACGTGTCATGCTCTGTTTACTGCATGTGAGTGAGGCAGCCACTGAGAATAATGGTATATGCATAGTCTCACAGCAAACATGCACAGCATGCATTATGTGTAGGTGTGTTACATGTGCACACACTACACCTCCATATGACATGCACGTCATTAGCAATAGTATTGTTATTACACACTCACCAGCATGGATTGGCTGCCTTGCTGTCACTCCAGAGGGACCTGCAAACATATGAGAGTGATTGCCAGTGGCCACAATTGTGCCTTTGATACTGGGAGTATGATAAAGTACAGTAGTACAACAGGTGGCTTTCACAGGTGTACAGATTATGCTCAGAATATCAATCTTGCAGAAGACTGGGCAGGTTAACAGCTACACAAACAGTACACATCTCACAAATGCATAGACTGCCAGTACAGAGAACAGTCAACTACAGCTATGGGATGTTACCTGCACACTCGATTTCAACATGTTGGTTGGCTCCGGCCTCCATGATGACACGTCTGTGGATGTTCTTGTTGTTGGCCTGGAGCCACAACACTTACGAGGTGCTCCTCCACACTGGTGAGGGGGGGGGATGGATAGGTACCCCACCACCTGTGGCAAGCTGCTGTCTGTGGATATCAGACGCACGCTGCCAGACATGTCTAATTAAATCACAGCAGTTCATAGGTTCATAGGTTCATAGGTTCATACTAGGCTATCTGCCCAAGGGCATTTATAAGCCTAGCCCATAGTTATGTGGCTTTCGCCACCCCTTTAGTTTGAATAAAAACTATGCCTATCATTTTGCTGTGCCTCTGTCAAGCAGTGACGCTGAAGTAATCCCTGGGGTATATCTGCAATCTCCCATCCATTGGTCAAGATTCCTCTTGAACAAGACCAGAGAGGTGCTCTGCCTCACATGTACCGGGATTTTGTTCCACAGCATAGGGAGTCTCTGGGTGATGAATCTGTCCCTCCAGCACGTTCTATTTATAACCGTGTCAAGGTTTAAGTCTCCGCCTTGTGGTTCTGAGGGATCTAGATTTTTGAGGTGAAGCATATTCATCAAATCTGGGTTTGACATGGCCTTATATGTCAGGCACAGGTCACCTCTGAGCAAGCGGTATGAGACTGAATAGAGCTGGAGTTCTTTCAGTCGGGCAGCATAAGACATATTTTTGAGACCCTTTATCCTTTTGGTGAGGAACTTTTGGGGCCTTTCAAGCTGCAGCAGGTGTCTGGTCAGATACATTCGAATGGGGCATTGTACTCAATCATAGGTCTAATAAGTGATGAGTACAGGGGACGATGACCTCCCTTGATCTAGATGTGAATCCCTTCATGATCAGGTGGGTGATATAGAAGGTTTTCCTAACTACTTTAGCAACATGAGTGTCAAACGAAAGGCTACTGTCAACCTGGGTCCCCAGATCTCTGATGACTTTTTCTGTGCTCAGTGGATTGCCACCTATATGGTAGCTAGGTAGCCTTGTTTTCCCAAAGGGTATGACTATGCATTTTTGGCGTTTAACTTCAGGCCATGGCTCTGGCACCAGTTATCCATTTCTGTGAGGCCCTTCTGGAGGATATCTGTGTCAGATGTGTTTTCGACTATGGCCCAGTTTGCAGTCATCTGCAAACTTTGTCAGCCATAACCCTCCTGTGTTTGCTTGTACTTCAGAAAAGTAGATGCGAACAAGAGTGGACCCAGGACTGAGCCCTGTGGGACACCACTTGTGACAGGCTTTGAGTCTGACATGGCTCCAGCAACTCTGACCCTGTGGGTTCTGTCACTTAGCCAGTTTGCAACCCATCTTGTGATGTATGGGTTTACATTCAAGCTGATGAGTTTTCGATGATACCTGAGTGGGGTATTGTGTCAAGGCCTTTGCCAGGTCGAGGTAGGCTGTATGGACTGCCTTTCCCTCATCAATGGCCTTGGTGACTGTCTCAAAAAGTCAACCAAGTTTAAGAGGCAGGATCTGCCTTTGACAAAGCCAAACTGAGTTGGATCCAAAGTCTGCAAGTTCCCTATGTCTTTATTTATGAGTTCCATTATGATCCTCTCCATGGCTTTGCAGATAAGGCTTGTCAAGCTAATGGGGGTAATTTCCAGGGTCTGTGGAGGCACCGCCTTATGAAGTGGGACCACAGTCGCGTGCCACTCCTTGGGTGTATCCTGAGGTGAGGCTAAGATTAAACAGCTGTCCTAACTGTGGGTTTAATTCCTCATTGAGTTCATGAAGCACACAGCCGGGACACCATCCGTCCCATGGATGCTGTGTTTTGCCTTAGTGAGGGCAGTTCTCACCTGGGCGTTGGAGATGTTTGGGGCTACAATCCTCTGGAATAGATATCTCTCCTTTGGGGGGAGGGAGAAGTTTGCACTGAACCTGTCAGCCAGTATGTTGGCAATGTGTGTAGGTTCAGTAATTTTCACATCATTTTGAACTAATTCTGAGCATATCTGGGAGTTTCCTCCTAGGTTTCTAACATAGCTAAAGAAGGCCTTATGATTCTCTTTAGAGTCCTTGGCGATTTTTCTCTCAAAATTTGCCTTGGATGATTTTATGAGAGCTCTTAGTTTTTACTTATAATGATCAAAGGTGTCTTACCTTTCAAGGATTTTGCTCTATCTTGTAGTAGCTTCCTCCTTTTGTTGTAGAGCTTGTTTATGGCTGGGGTCCACCAGACTGGACGCTTGCCTTTGGTACAGAGAGTCTTAGTTTTGTTTGGGATTGCCTGATCCATGCAGTCCTGTAGGTGCTGGTAGAAGGCATTTGTAAGTGATTCAGCGGTTTGAGTAATGTTTACCACTGGCTCAGGGGCCTTAAAGGAGACCACACTAGTTTTTAGAAGTGTGAAATCGGCTTTTGAGAAGTTTTTCACTGTGGTCTTTTTGTTTCAGGTGGGGCGGGATGAGGACCTCCAGCGAGATTAGTTTATGATCTGATCTCACCAGTGAGGGTATACTTCGTGTTGAACATTTTGATCCCATGTTCGTGATGATGAGATCAAGTATGTTTTCTCCTCTTGTGGGATGGTGACTAGTTGTTCCATGGCATTTGAGTTTATGAACTCCAGGAATCTTTGGGTTAGAGTGTTCGGGCTTGAGTAGTGTTCCCAGTCTATATTAGGGTAGTTAAAGTCACCTAGTATGATGGTGTTTGGAGATACATTTATCCCTCCAATGTTTTCAGGAAGGCCATGTGAGGTTCCTGAGTTTGAGAGGGTGGCCTGTAACATGCTACAAATTGCAGAGCAGTCTTGCCTATGGTTAATTGCACCTGGATGGTCTCCGATGCATCATGCGTTGCCACCAACCTTGAGGTGTGGGTGTCCTTTATGAATATGGACACCCCCTTTTCTTGGTGTTGTCCGATTTTGGGGCGAACGCATGATATGAGGTGAAACCTGTTAGTGCTGGGGTGCTCTCAGGAGCCTTGAACCAGGTTTCTGTCACAGCACAGACATCGATGTTCTCCATATTGAGAAGGGCCTCGAAAAGTGCATCTTGAGATTGAGACTTCTGGCATTGAGCAGCATTACCCTTAGTTTTTTCCTTTTGGTGTTCTAGGGTGGTAGGTTTAGAATTTGAGCCTTGCCTAAAAGGCACTATGGGGTGGCAAGAGCCTTTGCCAATATCCGGAAGCCCAGGGTGACAGGTGCAAGCCGCCCTTAAGCAGCGTGGCTTGTCCAGCATGTCATCCCAGGCAGACAGACATTGATCCCTTTGAATGACACCAGAATTTAAGCCAATTATTAAAGCTGATCATCTTATCACTGTATTGTGGCATCATTCTAGGTGAAGGTAGGATACTGCTCAAGGTCAGGGTCATACCTGCCTGGGCTACATAATCAGAGAGCTCCTCGATGTCCCTTTCATGTAGTCCAAGGAGGTGCCTCAGGTCGCTGACACCAGCGTGGACAATGACTGAGTCGACTTGTACCTGCTGTTGAGAGACCTGAGTGCTTGCGTTATGTGGCGGATTCTAGCCTGACAGGCAGCTTACTGTGACCTTCTCTTTACTCAGTCTGGTGAGCGGACGCCAGTGTGTCTGATTATGGAATCACCAATGACAAGTGTGTCTGGCATTTTGTTTGGCCTTAAGGGCTGTGACTGTTTGACACTCTGACTGTGTGGTCTATGTGTTGCATGTGTTGGGTCGTGAGGTGGTAGTTGTTTGGGTGTCTGCTTTGGTGGCCTCTGCTGTTTTGGTAAATTTTGATCAGAGCCTCGAGTATGTCTTTGTGTGAGTATGTGTATGATTTGAAGTTGTGATGGTACCATGTGTGACTGGGTATGTATTGTGTGTGGTTACCTTCTCCTCCTGTCTGGTCTTGCCAGTCCTATGTTGAGAGAGCTCAGCCTCCAGTTTGGCCGTATAGTTGCATCTCTCGCATGTATTTGTGTTTTGTGGGAGAAGGAGAGGATTGTCTGTGTACATGAGGCAGTTGTAACATTGCCTCAATATTCCCAGGTTCACCAGTTGAGCTGGAGAGGACACTAGCAACTGATCCCTCGACATACTAGAAGTAGTAGATAAAGAGACTTTCAAAGGACTCGGGGAAGTGGGTTTTAGGCTGGTGGGGTACTATCTATAATAAGAGTGCTTTATCAAGGTGCAAGTACTGTAGGAGTAAGTGCTAGGCTTTACAGATAGAGAATAGTCTACTTGGGAATCAAGTAGAGATGAACTTTTCAGTTATAGGATATGCTGGTTAGATCAGCAGTACAGCTCGAGGAAGGTAGTTTTAAGGGAAAATTGGAAGAGTGGAATTTAGATGGCCCAAATAGTTTAACCTTGTTTAACCGCCGCTGCTCTTGTGTGCAACAGTGGTAACTCCGCTACAATCGCTTACACGCTTAGCGTGTTTTATAGCAGGGGCTGAAGGAGCTAGGAATTGGCCCAAACGACCAATGGACTACTAGTTTCTGGCTGAAACTTCACCAAATCAGACAAAAGGCTCAGTGCTTCCCACTCCCACTGGTAAGCAAAGAAACTTCCCTCCTTTCTAATAAGGCAATGGATCAGTAACAGGAACCAAAACAAAGCCCAGGGATCAGCAACTCTGAAACTGGACTACTCTAGTTCAGTAAGGCGGAAAACAAGAGATTTTTGTTTTATTACAGAGACAAGGAAAAAACAGACAGTAATTGCTGTAAATCGGCTAGCACTTTAGTGTGTAGCCTACAGAAACAATTTGCAACAATTAGTAACTTAAAGTGCAATAAACAGTGTAAAATGCAGAAATCACTTAAAGTAGCAGTAAAACAGGCTAAAATGCAGTCGCTAGCTTAAATAACAGTGGGAAAGCCACAAAAATACTTATATCTGGTAGAAAGTCACTCTTTAGCTCTCTGCTGCTTGGATCACTCTGCAGGCCACCACGAGGATCTGTGCTGAGTTGGTACAAGCTGGAAAACGCTGTTTAGCGTGTTTTATAGCAGGGGCTGAAAGGAGCTAGAATTGGCCCAAACGACCAATGGACTACTAGTTTCTGGCTGAAACTTCACCAAATCGGACAGAAAGGCTGCTCAGTGCTTCCCACTCCCACTGGTAAGCAAAGAAACTTCCCTCCTCCCTAATAAGGCAATGGATCAGTAACAGGAACTAAAACAAAGCCCAGGGATCAGCAACTCTGAAACTGGACTACTCTAGTTCAGTAAGGCGGAAAACAAGAGATTTTTTGTTTTATTACAGAGACAAGGAAAAAAAAACAGACAGTAAATGCTATAAATGCTGTAAATCGCCAGCTAGACTTTAGTGTGTGTAGCCTACAGAAACAATTTGCAACAATTAGTAACTTAAAGTGCAATAAAAGTGTAAAATGCAGAAATCACTTAAAGTAGCAGTAAAACAGGCAAAATGCAGTCGCTAGCTTAATAACAGTGGGAAAGCCACAAAATACTTATATCCGGTAGAAAGTCACTCTTTGAGGTCTGTGCTGCTTGGACGACCCTGCAGGGCACCACGGCCATCTGTGCTGAGTTGGTACAAGCTGGAAAACGCTGTTTAGCGTGTTTTATAGCAGGGGCTGAAAGGAGCTAGAATTGGCCCAAAATGACCAATGGACTACTAGTTTCCGGCTGAAACTTCACCAAATCGGACAGAAAGGCCGCTCAGTGCCTCCCACTCCCACTGGTAAGCAAAGAAACTTCCTCCTCCCTAATAAGGCAATGGATCAGTGACAGGAACTAAAACAAAGCCCAGGGATCAGCAACTCTGAAACTGGACTACTCTAGTTCAGTAAGGGAAAACAAGAGATTTTTGTTTTATTACAGAGACAAGGAAAAAACAGACAGTAAATGCTATAAATGCTGTAAATCGCTAGCGACTTTAGTGTGTAGGCTACAGAAACAATTTGCAACAATTAGTAACTTAAAGTGCAATAAACAGTGTAAAATGCAGAAATCACTTAAAGTAGCAGTAAACAGGCGCAAATGCAGTCGCTAGCTTAATAACAGTGGAAAGCCACAAAATACTTATATCTGGTAGAAAGTCACTCTTTTAGCTCTCTGCTGCTTGGATCACTCTGCAGGCCACCACGAGGATCTGTGCTGAGTTGGTACAAGCTGGAAAACGCGTGTTTAGCGTGTTTTATAGCAGGGGCTGAAAGGAGCTAGAACTGGCCCAAAACCAATGGACTACTAGTTTCTGGCTGAAACTTCACCAAATCGGACAAAAGGCGCTCAGTGCTTCCACTCCCACTGGTAAGCAAAGAAACTTCCTCCTTCCTAATAAGGCAATGGATCAGTAACAGGAACTAAAACAAAGCCCAGGGATCAGCAACTCTGAAACTGGACTCTAGTTCAGTAAGGCAGGAAAACAAGAGAATTTTTTTTTTTTTTTTTTTACAGCGACAAGGAAAAAACAGACAGTAAATGCTATAAAACAATTCACATGCAGTGCAAGCTGGCACACTTGAGTATGTAGCAATATTAGTCCACACGCAGTATGAAAAAAATGTAATTAAATTAAAAAGGACTAGAAGCAAGTGCAGAAAGGGTTTATTAGAGAGAATGCGGTAAAGAGAAGGGACTGGGGGAGTGTCCTAGATCAAATCTACAGTGGGGCGGGCACTGCAAAAGCCACCAAATTTAAACTACATCCAAGAACAGGGAGGGGGGGTGGGGAAGACAGTTTCAACAGAGCTAGATCTGAGAAATCAGTCCCCAAGTTATAACAACCACAATAAAATGAAGGAAATATACTTAAATCAGCTTATGTCCAGTTGATGTATGCAGACAAATCTCAGTAGCAGCAACTCTACTTAAAATGATTACCAGAGATGTAACCAACACAGGTTTTAAAGTTATCAGAAAACCCCCAAGCTAATTAACACTTAAAGGAATTTCAGTGCAGTTTAACAACTAGTGCAGAGCTTCAGACACACACACAAGACAGTTTCAACAGAGCTAGATCTGAGAAATCAGTCCCCAAGTTATAACAACCACAATAAAATGAAGGAAATATACTTAAATCAGCTTATGTCCAGTTGATGTATGCAGACAAATCTCAGTAGCAGCAACTCTACTTAAAATGATTACCAGAGATGTAACCAACACAGGTTTTAAAGTTATCAGAAAACCCCCCAAGCTAATTAACACTTAAAGGAATTTCAGTGCAGTTTAACAACTAGTGCAGAGCTTCAGACACACACACAAGACAGTTTCAACAGAGCTAGATCTGAGAAATCAGTCCCCAAGTTATAACAACCACAATAAAATGAAGGAAATATACTTAAATCAGCTTATGTCCAGTTGATGTATGCAGACAAATCTCAGTAGCAGCAACTCAGTGATGGAGTACCTGCTCATATGTCCGGTTATGCATGCCTATGTCATTTACCCGACGGACAAGTTCTTGCCACAGTGCAGCCCTCTCATGCTGGTTCTGGCTGATCCTGGAAAACAGCACAGAGTAATTATGCATCAGGATTTGGTGGATCTCCTGATCCTCTGCTGCTGTATACGGTGGGTTTCTCTGATGTACCATCACCCTGGAAGGAAAAGAAAAAATATGTGAGCAAGTCATGTGGCACACTTAATATTCAAATGTACTGATATCACTTCACTGCCATATATAGCATCTGTCTGTATCAGGGGATACACATGTTCGATACCACATATCAGTGCTCAGCCCAAAACTGTCTGACAGTGCCTGCCACACTCCATACAACAAACTAGTATACACCAGCACTCGGCACACTGTTTGGGATACAATGCACAACCTCACACTGGGGTATGTATCAAGCTAATGGATGAAGAATATTGTCGTCCCATGCAATGAATGCAATACACATTTACAGTTTCAATGGTAATCCACCCTAGTCTTTGATGCCATACCCCTACCTGACATATGTACACAGTTGTTACTAAAGCCAGCATAATGCTGTCAGAGTATACATGCTGCCAGGTACACACACATACCCTATAGCACACATGTGATTGCAGCCATGGTACAGGCATCATTACACACACATTACACATGCATATAACACACAAATGTATGACGAAACAGAGGAGCATTAACTGTGTACCTTATAGTACTGTGTGCCCCTACTTACAGATACCTATGCATGAGGTATGTAATCTGTGCAGACTACAGGTAACACACCAAACAGTGTTATCACAGAATGTGAACATACACCATACTGTAGTGTTTATGCCTTCAACATCAGGTAGTACAACAGTTCATATGTGAGCTGGATTCAACAGCAGTACCACTTACTAAGCATTCATGTACTGCTTCTGCCTATGATGGGACACTGCAGTCATACACAGGGAACTACGGCATAACATATGCCAATCTATTATGTTTGCATCGCAATAACTGACCCATCTTTCTCTAGCCTCACACCAAGGACACCAACTACCATGACAGACACAAACTCACGCTAAGCTATCACACCTTTACAGACCTTACACACAGTCAGTGTCAATGTCACATAGGTGGTATTGCACTGAGTACATGTGTGTGTGTATTGTGTCATAGGTAGGTACTATGCTACTGGCCCTGGGCCTAGGGCAGCCGAGCCAAATGCTACCCTGCCCTTTGGTACACATGTACTGTGATTTTACTTGCTCCTGTGAAATGGTTACACACAGGTGACTCAAAGGGCATATTAACTATCTCCATGACATTCATCAGGGGTATGTATGACATCTACTAATGGGCAGCCTTGTTTGTTAATGCTGAGTGGTTTAGTCCAGGGTATGGCATATTTGTGTACAGAAACCTGTACCTCCAGCATGTGCTGTTTAGTGCGGTGACCGGGATTAGGGCCCTAGGTCATGTAGGCTTGACGGACACACACACTTCTCAACATCCATTGCTGTACATATACATGCACATGTAGGTACATGGACTGCCCACCTTTCATGGTGGGAATATCACTTCTGCAACAGTTGTGAGACATACCATTCTGTAATGATATTGCACACTGTTGTGCATAATGCATTATGCTGTCCTCAAGCCATACAGCTGTAGCAGGCCTCACTGGCTCAGTCCCACAGAAGTTCAACACCACCTGACATATACCTGCACTGCATGCTGTTTTCAATGCCACACACTACAACCTACATTGATATGTGCACATAGCAACCTTCAACTACATATGTATGTCCAGCCTTCACTAACAGTTGCAGTATGTCCCTTGCCCTATGCACATCTTCATATACATATAGATACAGACTACTGACGCACATGGATGGTTCACAGCATGTAGATTATTAGATTATGTAGTTTACATTACCTTTGTCTCTGGTGGCTGGCAGGCTGGCTGCCTGGGTGCCTGGATGGCTGGCTGGCTTGGTTTTTCTTTTCGTCTGTATGTCTGTCTCTCCCCCTCCAGTTGCTGCAATGATATTATTGCATGTGTGGACTGGCAGTACAGGCTGCTTTTGTAGGTATCTGCATATGTGCATGTGATGGCCTCTGCACCAATTGGTGGCCAGCATTTACTAATTGCATGCAGCCTGCTGTGGTAATTGCAGTTCTCACTGTGATTTCAGGACACTGCTATAAATTGTTAGGTTAGGTAGGCGTAGGCCTTTCAGTTTTGCAAGGTGGGGACCATGCTGGTTTGCTGTGGACACTTGTGTCAGTCAGAAGGTTGGTATGTCTCTCATATCTAAGGCTGTGTTGTAGCCACTGAAATGCATGTTGTACTGAAACCTGACTGTTGCTTTTTCCATTTCACTCTTCTCAGTGTGTATGTTAGCTCACACCTGCTAATGCTAACACTGTTTGCATGGGAGTATGTACTTTCCTGTGGGAGTTGTGGATTAACTGGTATACAACAGTAGTTTTTGCAATGTGCTGCTATGGCTTCACTATTTTCCCTTTACATTCACTCCTTGTAATGCATGATACATTTCTTTCAGCAGTAAGTTCTTATACGTTTGCTGTGGCTTGGTGGCACTGCATGCAGTCTGGTGCAGTCTGGTGTGCCCAAGGTCTGGGGTTTGACACTTACAAGGGTATTCTATTTTGCTGCTGAGCAGTACTAGGGCCTAAAATTTTGTACTAACAATTATGAATATCAGGCACATGCAGTGCTTGTAAACTGCTATACTGTCATTACTTTGTTAGATGGCTACATCCTTTGATATTTCTGTGTTGTACTCCAACATGAGGGTGTGCTTGTGGGAATAATTCTACAGCTATTCACAGATTGTGTAACAGCAGACAGGCTGATATGCCTGTGTATTTCTGAC
Organism: Protopterus annectens; assembly: GCF_019279795.1. Taxonomy (NCBI): domain Eukaryota; kingdom Metazoa; phylum Chordata; order Ceratodontiformes; family Protopteridae; genus Protopterus; species Protopterus annectens. Next base: position 1,392,273,076 of record NC_056743.1, read on the forward strand.
ACTTGCAGGCCTCAGATACTCTCAGGTATATATTTGACCAGCCCCAGGGAAAGGTACATATCGGTGGGATACACTCGTGATATATTTCAGATATTCTGCAGTTGTGAATGTGGGGTATTTTGAGCATATGTATTACTACACCATTTCTGACATGCATCTACTTTAACTTATTGAACGTCACCATTATGTGGGATACCCCACCTTTCTGGCTACTGTTAATACATTTTACAGGGAGTCAGGGGTACAGACAAACATTTTTTGCAAATCAGGGACATCCCTGTAAATCAGTCAAAGTTGGGAATCTGGCCTCATACCTATTCAAATATGGTGGTGTTTATCCTGCTCTGATACTGTGTGGGGTTTGTAAGGTGCTACTGTAACATTATTACCTCCTAGCACACACTAATGTAATGCAATTCCACAAGAATTGCCAGTAAGGATTCAGGGAACAAGCTTTGTGTAATGGCCTTCCTATATTCCCTTTACATTCACTCCTTGTATTTCATGATATATTTGTTTCAGCACCAAGTTCTTGTATATCTGCCGTGGCTCAGTGGTAATTCATGCAGACTAGTGTTTCCAAGGTCCGGGGTTTGAGACTGACAGGGGTATTTTATTTTGCTGATAAGCAGACTACAGGCCTTGTCATACAGAGTGACTAAGGCACTTTTAAGCAGTTGTAAGCGGGTTTGCGCTGGTTTGCGCAGTGCTTACACATGCGCACACTCTCTTAGCTGAGCGCACACAAGTGCACACCCGCTGACTACTGCTTAAAAAGTGCTTACTCCCACTAACACCCGTGCTAATTTCTTTTAAAGAAAACAAAATGGGGAGATAGGAAAGTGGTGAAAAAGGGGGTACAAAGAGGGTAGGACAGTAGGAAAACAAGCTCGGGATATGCAGGAAGGATGTAGGGAAGGCCCATAGCTGCCCATTTCTTTATTAGCAACAGCTGTGCATATGTGTAAAATTTGGTGTGAAATTTGAAACCTTCCACCCCTGAGAGAGGGGTGAGGACAACAAAATATGTTGTACTGCCAATAAGAATTCAGTTTACATGTCCAGTGGGCATGTGTGCGAATTGGGCAGCTATGTATGGGGCGTAATTTTTTGTGGGAACAGAGTGCCCTTTTTTATTTTTTTTAGGTGAGAGTGGAATGTGAGGTACAGGAAGTAGGTATATTTGGGGAGGTTAACAGACAAGACAAACAAGACGCATACAGGGGCGGAGTATGACACATGTGGGGGGTAAACACAGATGACGGGGACGGATATTTGGATATCGCGAGCCCATGAGCCCACAGATGGCAACAGTGGAACTGAAATCCCCACCCATAGGCAGTTACCACTGCACCTTCACAGCCTGGAGGGTGGATAGGATGGACAGGCACGAGTTGCGCCACCCTCGCCTCAAGCTAGCGTAGGGGATCAATCACAGAACGCCTGATCTCACTACGCACCACAGACCGGACCATTTGGAGGGTGAGTGGAGGCTCTCCGGCCATGCTTGCAGAGGGGGGGGGGGGTGAGCCCCATCCCCTGCAGCAGTTCCACCAAAAGGTGGCACAGGGCCACTGGAGGAGGAGGTCCCGGCCTGGGCACTGGTGCCAGGTGCACTCGCCAGCTGAGGTGGGAGAGGTGGGTCCGCTGGAACCCGCTTTCCCTGTTGTCCTAGGTTTGGCAGCATTTTATGGCATTTTGGGTTAGTAACAAACAACACCATTCAAAATTAGTTGTAACAGCATGCATCAGTATTCCCATCAACCAAACATCCATGAATTCTGAACATTGAGCAGCAAGCAAAACACATGCATATTTAGAACAACAGTGCACATTCCAACAGCATGCATGGTTGATTGGTGCTAACAGGACATCAGGTATGGATATGTGAACAGGGCACATGCATCAATGTACATGCAGATATGTATAAACCAACAGGACAAATGTCCATGGGAATTAATTGTGAATACACATACCCAGTTTGGTGTGGAATGGCATAATTTGTGAAAATAGGGTAGGGTGGAGAAATATTACATTAACAACTTAAACTACCTATACATATACTGTACATTCCTAGTAGATGCAGATATATATCCCCTACATGTATTAGTACAGTTTCCTGTACGTAACCTTAGGAATGGTGGTGATGGGGATGTTACTGCTACATTAATATGCATTCCATTTTTATTCATATATTTCCATAACTGTCTGTGTTCAGGTACAGCATCCTGCTACATTTGATTTATATGGGTCTAGACAACTGTGGATGTTCAGCATTTCATACAACCATACTATTTCCATAATGCAAAGGTACAGCAACATATCCAATTTGTGGGACGGACACAGTCCATGTTCTGTATTTTATTTACCACATTACACTCTTTGGTTGTTGCTGTCTCATTCATTTCATAATGTAGTGACTGCAGTATACCTTTATTCCAGACTTATTGCAGCTTTCTTGGTGGCTTCAAACTGTCTCTCTCACTCTCTCAATTATTTTATATTTACATTTCAGACTGGTACTTAATTCTAGGCTTTATTAACATTTATTACAGTTTACAACAACCCTTTCCAGCTGACTCACTTATTTCATATGGCAGAATTTACAAGGATGTATTTGACACTTGTCTATCCTTTGTTGATTGATTTTCTGGCTGCAGCAGTTATCTGATATTACAATACAGGTGGACACTATTTGAGACTTGTTTAATCTTTATTACTGGATTGCATGACACTATTTTCCAGGACGCATCACTTATCTAATCTTACAATACTAGCAGAATCTTTCTTCTAGGCTTATTTGACCTTTATTAGTGGGTTACAACACTGAACTCTTTTACAGTCTGTCTCACTTATATTCTATGAAAATACCAGCTACATAATTACTAACCTGCCTGGTGGCGCAACCTCAGCAGCCTATCAGCATAGGCTCGCTGATTCGCAGAACGAACACCTGCAGCTGTAACATAAAGAAAGTAATATTGGAACATACGTCTCCATACTATAGGCCAGGATAGCATTTCTTACATACTTAATTACATGGATACTTACTCAGTAGTGGGGCGTTGGGCATTTGGCGGGCCTCCTGGATCCAACGGTTCAGTTGGTCCTCCTTCCGTCGCTTCAGGTCCGCATGGTGGTGACGGACCTGTTCACCAGTCCTTGGAATGCCTGTGGCACTGGTGAGATCATTTGCCAACCGGTTCCGCCACTCTTGCCTTGTACGCACCCCAGTGAACCTGGCCCTGTATAAGTTGTGCGCCAAACCATATATTTTGACTCCTCAACACCCCACCTTTGTGCTCTAAAGCGACTTCCCTCTCCTGCACCAGCCATCCTGACTGCAAATGGGTACCACAATCAGTTATGCTGTGAATTCCCGCCTATGGGGCTTATATATGCCGGTTTTCCTGCACTTATCTGTGATTGGCCGTTTTGGATATTTATCAGCTTGAAAAAACCTGCTCTGTCATGCTTATATTTCCATTCATTCCTATATATATATGCTAAAACTGCATTCCTCAGTACAACTGTCATGGCTTAGTGGCAAAGTACTTTGACTATGGTGCACAGTATCCCAGGTTCTACCCTGGGCATTGCTTTTTTTATTTTACTACTGTCTAGACAGGCTAGGAGGTGTGTCTGTGTGAAGGCGGCTTTGATACAGCTTCCCCAATGTTGCCCGACGGTAAGCTGGTTGGCACGCTGCGCAGCTTCGCGCAAATGGCTTACGCTGGGTAACGCGTTATTTAGCTATGAGCACTCATATTATGCTGGGTGAAGCGCTGCTGAACTACGGGCACTCATATTTAAACTGTTAAACCACTTCTCACCTGCGGGCACTCATATTAAGCTTGCTAAAGCCTTGCTAAGCTATGGGCAATTATGATCCTTTTTTTATATTTTATTATGTTGGATTTCTTCAAAAATACATGGCCCATTTCATTACATTTTACAAAATATATATATATATATATATATATATATATATATATATATATATATATATATATATATATATATATATATATATATATATATATATATATATATATATATATATATATATATATATATATATATATATATATACTGCTACTGGCAAACATTTTAGAAATTACAAAAAAAAATTAAACTGCTATTTTTACGTTTTACATTACAGTTGGGTTTATAGTCTGTGAGGGCATGTGTGGTGTTGTGTTGACATTTCTGCAGACTCGCTCGTGGGTGTTTACTTTCAAGACTCTGACTCTTCTGGGGGGTGTCCCTTTGCAGAACTCTGCATTCGGACATGCCCCCTACTTTCCTACACGGACCGTGTTAGCCTAGGGTATGATTCAGCATGCCCTCATGAATATGCATGGCATGCTGACATCATACCGTTAGACTGCAGCCTCCGTGTAAGACATTAACTCTTAAACGGAGGTTTCGTGAATCGGGCCCATTATCTCACACACACTCACTTTGCATGTCTACACATATGTAAACTTGCACATGTACTTACAAGTTTGACAAAATGTGTATGGGTTTTTAAATGTGCCTCATGAATGAGAAGATTCCATGGTGTTGGTCAGTTATCTGCACATATTACCTAGTTAAAACACCGACAACTTCTGTAGAATATATAGAGGAAAAAGCTATTTAGTTCCTTAAACAGAAGATAATCACAGAGGTAAGCAGGCGCTTACCTGAAGACCTTGGGGGCACAGCACAGGGTACAACAGATCATTTGGGGCATGTTTTAAAGGTATGCCTTGTAGAAAGACCTAAAATTCAGAGCTGGAACTTGTATCGGGAACAAGTCTACAGTCTTTGACTTAAAAGTGCAGCCCACAACTGAAGGGCCAATACGTATGCCAAGTAAGCGTGGAAAGTCATATTCTTTTGGCTGTTCCCGTTAGGGGTCACCACAGCGGATCATCTGTTTCCATTTCTTCCTGTCCTCTGCATCTTGCTCTTGTCACACCAACCACCTGCATGTCCTCTCTCACCACATCCATAAACCTCATCTCAGGCCTTCTTTTCCTGTCACCTGGTAGCTTCATCCTTAGCATCTTTTTCCCAATATACTCAGCATCCCTCCTCAGCACATGTCCAAACCAACGTAATCCTGCCTCTCTGGCTTTGTCTCCAAACCTTCCAACCTGGGCTGACCCTCTAATATACTTATTCCTAATCCTGTCCACCCTCATCACACCCAGTGCAAATCTTAACATCTTTAACTCTGCCACATCCAGCTCTAACTCCTGCCTTTTTGTCAATGCCACAGTCTCCAACCCATATAACATAGCTGGTCTCACTACCCTTTTGTAGACTTTCCCTTTCACTCTTACTGGTACTCGTCTGTCACAAATCACTCCTGACACTCTTCTCCACCCACTCCATCCTGCCTATACTCTCTTCTTCACCTCTGCGTGGAAAGTACTCCTGTAAATTCAAAAAACACAAATCACACACATTATCCATAATCAGCTGCCTCCAATGCTTCCTTGGAATATACACACAAAAAATGAACACAAATGTGTGCATACTTTATACACAGATGTGGGTGTTACGATTTCATAACAAGTAAACACACCTTTAACTCATCATCCCATACAGAAACAGAACACATAACAGTGTTCACGTCTATTACAGCTCAACCCAAGCACAACCAATGGCTTCCCTACAGTTTGCCAAGACATACTGTACCTGAAGTATCTTACAAGAATCTGAAGTTCCAAAACACAACAAAATAATAATATTTTACTACTACACAAAGTTTACTCTTTCCATTTATACTTAATACTTAACACCATGTCATTTCCCTCCTAGCACATATATAGGCATTAAATGCTTTTCCACAAAGAGTTGTCTCTTACCATGTACATTTATAAATTAAAAAAAAAAGTTGCGTTCACACACACACAATTCTAAGACTGTACAATAGTGCAGAAAGGATATACTTTTCTAATACCCATTATTCTGCTATCTTGCTTAAATGACAGCTTAAAGAACTAAAAGCATCTTCAACTTATTGTCATATTACAAAAGGATTCTGTATCAAGTCTAAAGATGCTTCAAGGGGATGCCAAGGTAAACTATATCAAGTGCTTAAGACAGATCAAGAATAGCTTAAACAAAACATACTAATAGCTGGTCTCAAGGGGGTATTTCTTTTCCAGACTTTAATTTATATACTATCTCTTCTATTGTAAAAGTTATTACTTTATTAATATATCAGTCATATGTCACAAAATGGAAAGATTATTGGGAGCTAATTAGTATGCACTTCATGAAAATCTCCTTAACACATAAAAATATGATTGCAAATAACTCCATGTTATGGTTACTAAAGGAATTTTGTACTTCACCTATTACAGCTAAACATATGGTTTGTTACCCATTAAATATTATTATTAGTTATCGAATTTTATATATCATGCACCCTAAGTATAGGGAATGGAATTTTATTGTATTCCCTATAATGTATACTCAGGGTATGCTTTTGTCATCTACTTCTGAAGGAACTCATTTAGCTATAGATAATGATCTAAAGTACTGGTATCAGTTGATATCTGATAATAAAGTTAAAAATCTAGATTTCTTAAAACAAGAATTTGATCTAAGAGAAACTTGTTGGTTAGAGGTTCAGACCTTTAGACAACATCTCATTAACAAAATAGATCTAATGTCTATAACAGTTAAAGAATCTATTCCAACACTGATTGATTACTTGATATTAAATTTACAACATAAAGTTTCTGATAAAGGTAAACTTTCATACATACATAAAATTATCAGACAAGAAACTTTTTACAGTGTAGATTCATACTGGAATTATTTCACTTCTATTAATGGGGACCCACCAAATCTACAAGATAAACAATATATTTTGGAATCTGCTTATAGAACTTCCATTGTCTGGAGACTTTATACATGGAAATTTTTACATAGATCTTTTATACACCTTTGATGATGAATAAAATAAATAATAAAGATAATTTATGTAAGAGATGTAATGTAGAAATTAATGCTGACTGGGCTCATATGTTTTATGACTGTATAAAATTGAAAGAATACTGGAAGTCAATTAATGAATTTTTGCAGGCTCTTTTACAGATAATTTCATTATTTCTAAATCTCTTATATTATTCAACACACCTGTACCTCAAAGTGTTAAAAGGTTAAGCTTCCCTTGTTATGTTCTATTCTAGCAGTGGCTAGGAAAATAATAACTAGAAATTGGATTTCAGATACACCTCCTTCGTTCAATGAATTTAAAAATGTTATGAATATAGTGTGCCATATGGAAATAAACACAATTAGGACAAGAACAAATAGAAAAACATCTTATTATACTGTATGGGATAATTTACAAAATTTGTTAAAAAAAATTTTAATTTCAATAGCATGGTATTTTAGTTTAATTAATTGATCTGATTGTAGTGGATGTCTTTGTAAATTGTTTTGTTGAATATTATAATACCTATTTTTAATTACTTGTATAAAATTGTTATGATATTTCTCTTATATGTTAAAACAATAAACCTGTTTTGAAAAAAAAAAAAAAAAAGAGTAGCTTAAACAGAGTAAGAGGGCTTACAGGATCATAACATACTAAACCAGCTGCCCTTGTGGGACATTTTAAACCTGGTTAGCTTTCATTTTTGGGCTCAATATAACCTATCCCACTTAGTGATAGATAGGCCTTAACCATCCCATGGTCAATAATTATGTATTACCCCTGATGAGAATAAATGAGATATGCATATTTATATAAACATACAAATAAATAGATACATATTTGATCGGATACATTTGTACTTTATGCATTTATGAGTTTTGATCCTCGTAATGGCAGTCTCAGTGTTCAGCTTAGTTCAAAATTCAGACTGAAATGGCTCATGAATTACATATCGTTTATAATGGAATCACGTTATAAACGGGACCTTCACAACCACCTCAGGATCAAATGGTAGGTTCAGGTAAGGAAACAATGCCTTGACTGACTGAATCTAAACAGGACATACTCAAATGCCTCCTACAAATTTACTGGACATGATCCAGTAAAGGGTCACTAATTATGAGAAACCAAACAATGAAAATAACGACCAGTTCCAAAACTTGAGCTCACAGCAAGTATTGCACAAATTCACTGATGTTATTATCAGAGAAGACACTGATCTGGCACATAAGATTATATGCAAAGAATCAAGCTGCCAACTCACATTACCTGAAGAAAAAGCTCTACAGCTGGTCTGCCAGAACATTGTTTTTAAAGTGAGAGATTTCGGCTTAATACAAAGCATGAAAGCAATATGTCCCAAAAGACCGTCTCCATTTAACCCCAAGCCCATGAAGACTGCAGCCAAAACAGTGGGTCACAATGAGTAAAATAAGCAGAATACATGAACTTGGGCAAGCATGTCCAGAAAGAATCTCGAAACTTGGCTACTGTCAACAAAAACCTCACCTGGATCACCTGAATGGTCAGCAAAAGGAATTGGTGATAGAAACAGGATTAAGTGTTACAGTAGCCTACGTTTCATCAGTTCAAGGTGAGGGTCTGTAAAAGCTCCAATGTGAATCGCTAAAAGCTCCAATGTGAATCAAACCAGAGATCTGCTCAGAAGACTGACTACCACCAAGCCAGAGAGGTCACAACTACTGGAGCACCAAATCAAAGGTATGCCCAAAACAATGGGCTACAAAGAAAATTACTTGAGAAGACAAATTTCTTCATAAAGCAAAGGAATTGGTGAGCCAAATCAAGAGACTCCTTTTCCATCCAAATGCTGCAATCATCCAATATTATTCTGGGAACCCAAACACTGAGCTAATAAGAAGTCCAGAAACTCCAGCAGAAACATCCTCACACAATGTAATACACCACAGATGAGATGGAGCCCACAAGCTTGCCCCTACTGCTATGGCATAGTCAGAGGAAATGGTACTCTTACCATGACCCAGGGCCAAAAGCATGTCCGGACAAAATAAGACAGCATCCCATCATCACAGCTGCCTCTTCTAAAACACTTAATAGTAGAAGGGCTATCGATTCAGCATGGTGTAACACTTGTACATGTCACAAACTGTTCATCTTCTGTTTTTACAATCTTTCCTGATGTAAGCAGTCAGTTCAGTTATGCCCTCAAATTAAAATGCACGGCCCCAAAGCACAGGAATAAGACATGCAGACTCCCGAGGGTATCTGTCACTTATACAAACTTAGGCATGTTCCCATATACTTAGTAAAACACACACACTTGTATTCCTGAACTAATTGCACTAAGAAGTTCAATCACTTACCGCTCAAATGCTGCGCCCATCAATTCAGTCAACAGCTGCAATAAAAAAAAATTCCAACAGATGTATACTTCGTTGCTAACATAACAAAATATATCACTATCAACACCGCCATTTGACAGGAAATCCGTAATCCAGCTTAAGAGAGTCCACGATGAACGTGAACAGAAAGAATGCAACAATATCACCCTTTACACTTCTTCCTACTGGTACACGGACTACAAACTAAATAAGAAGCTAGGCTTCTGAAGCTCTAAAATTAAATGCAGACACTTACCCGTGTGTGTCTTGTATTAGAAATACATTCCTACATACAGTTCTGAGTCTCCAAGAGACAGCACACCCTGTTTCAGTAATTCCTCAGGGTTCAGCTTTCCATAAGGCATTCTTCCAGTCCACCTAAAAAGAATTTGCTGTACTTACTGGCGACCACTTATAATGATGAAGGTATTAATTTCTCACTCCTAGGATATGCAACAGCAAAAAGCCAACTACAAGCAGTCATGTCACGGCAGTATTCAACATAAACATATCCACTATAACTTGCACAGAAAACTTGGTATCAAAAGATAAAAACTTATTCCAACATTATTAACTAGTGCAAAACGGCAATGTGAGCAGTGCAATCACTGGAATAAAAATGGCAGTCCAACCAAAATTAAGCAACCCAGAACTCCGAAAAAGAAAGTTATAGCAACAGCAAGGATGGGGGCCAAAGTCTCTCTTGTAAACAACTATAAGCTATGTGCACGGTTCCTCTTCAATGTTAACTTGTTAACAGAAAAATACATGCATAAAAAAAATGAATGAATGAATGCATGCATGCATGCCTTAAAACTTTGACCGATTCCCTTGCCATTACACCTGTTTTCAGTGCCTGTATAAACATCTACGAAAATAAAACTGAATACATAAAGCCTCCGAGTTACTAAGTCTTCAAGCTTCAGTTTAAATATGTAAAGTACACTGCATATATGAATAAAAAATTATGCTTATGTTGCTACCATGGAACAAAAAGGCAAGTGAATTCAAGAACACATGTATTTTATTTTGTGCCCAAATCTAGTCTGGACTTTACTAAATTAAAAAATTACATGTCCATCTTGATCTAGGCATGCATTTTGGAATCACAATGAGAAGACTGGAAAAGAGAATGTGTTTTGTAAGTTAGGATACAATCCTTGTTTCAGAAATGTACCAAACAAGGAAGACATTTATGTAGGATACTGGCTACCCACAAAGGCTGGAGCAAGATTGGAAGTGCACAAACTGAGCGACAAGCAAGAGCAACGTGAAAGACCTAGTCGATTTCAAAAAGTTAAAAATGGCACATCAAACACAAAAATAAATTCTTCGTATTCAAAATACACAAACATTTTAGACATTTTTAAGAAGTACTGCATACATTTAGCTAATAAATATATTTTTCGTTAAAATTTTGCATTCAAGAAAATAACTGGCACAAATGAAACCATCAGTGTCTTTTATGTTAAGTGTATCTGGGGATGATGCGATTCAAGTGCCGTTGTCAATAAATGTTATGCTATACTCAGTGTCCAAAATATGCAGTACTTACCTAATTGAAAGGACCCACCCCCACCTGCTACTAACAAATGCATTCTTGAAACATTTAACTTTCTTTACAAAGGGGCTGTTATCCCCATTAACTATTACTAAAGTCTTTTACTGATGTTTCACTATAAACTGCCCCCCATCCCTTAATCCCAACCCTCATCCAATGAAAGAGGAAGAAAGGTGTAGTAGTAGTAAACCGCACCCAACACTACCCTTCCTACACACCCACAGTAAAGATGTAAAAAATGGCATTCATGAAAATAGTAACCCTCGTACAAACGCACTTACAAAGTAAAGACATACGAAAAATCCATAAACTAGTAACTGCCTTGTTTTACATTAAAAAGGTGAACTGACAAACGGTTTCTTAAAAAGCAAAACATTTCAAGTGCAGCGTAAACGTACACAGCATAGCTCTTTAACCCCTGATTTTATAACCGAAGAATGTACACACACACACAAACCATGCTCCTCACTTCAGGCAGGATAAAAGGGAGCAGCAGCTCCCCATAATATGCAATTCTTTCTCATCAAAATAAACGGTCTTAAAAAACAAGCCTTTACTGCTGCACAGCACAGCTGTTACATAAACCTATTTCACAATCAATTCACACAATGTGCAGAAGTTGCTAGTACTACAAGTGACAGAGGTAGCCTTTACCAAACACTTTTACTATTATTCTTATTATAAAAAACGTACACGGTACCAACAGCGGGCTTTTCAACCCCCCCCCTCATATCATTATTCAAAAAAATAAATAATAAATACAATGTACTTGACTTCAGTAATGCAATACCAACACCGATTGTCTATGCAGACATACGAAAAGCAAAGAACTTCTATTCAGTGGATGAATGGTACTTTCTATTTAACGTTCACTTATAGATTTATATGTTCATAGGATGATACTAGGCTATTGGCCCGAAGGCCCTTACAAACCTAGCCAAGAATTTCACCCATGTTCCCACAAAGTCAGCACCTGTTTTCTCTGCCCAGCAGGTATACAGGTCGGATCCCAGGGGTATATTTTCTGTTTCCCATCCAGTCGGCAAGTTCCTCTTAAAGACGGCTAGTGAGGAACTCTGCTTGACATGGAGAGAGAGTCTATTCCACAGATGGCGAAGTCATTGGGACACAAATCTATCTCGCCGACAAGTTCTACTAACGTGACAGACCAGGTTGAGGCCTTGCATGCGGGTCGCGCGAGTGGAGTTTGACTTACGGATATGCACTCCATCAAGGCAGAGTCTGAGACGGCCTTGTATGCCAGACACAGGTCACCTCTGAGCAGACTGTACAAGACTGAGTACAGGGACACTGCTTTTAGCCTATCTGTACAGGATAGGTGTTTCAGACCCTGGATCTTCCTGGTTAGGAACCTCTGTGGTCTCTCCAACTGCCGCATGTGCTTGCAAGGTACATGCCGAAGGGGGCATTGTACTCTATAATGGGTGTGATAAGGGAGGAGCATAGGGATGTTATGACCTCCTTGTTTCTGGATGAAATACCCTTACTTATGAGGTGGGCTACATAGAAAGCCTTCCGTACAACGGAGGCAACGTGGTGGTCAAAAGTCAGGTTGCTATCAACCTGGGTGGCCAAGTCCTGCATGACTGATTGGGTGCTTATTACATTATTATAAATGGGGACGCCATTTTCCCCAAAGGGGATAATGATGCACTTCTTGGCATTCAGTTTGAGGCCATGCTTCAGGTACCAGTCATTAGCATTGGTAAGGCTCTCTTGGAGGATGTTCACATCACTAAGGGAATTTACGACAGTGCCCAGCTAGCATTCAGCCACAGACCACCTGTTTTGGCTTGCACCTCAGAAAAGCATATCCCAAACAGCAGAGACCTCAAGACTGAACCTCGGGGTACGCTGCATGTTGCGAATCTACTACTAGAGGTGACTTGCCCTGTTTTGACTGAGTAGGTTCTATCAGTGAGCCTGTTAACTACCCATTTGGTAACATACGGGTTTGATGCCTAGCTGGGAGAGTTTATCTATTATGCCTGAGTGGGGAATAGTGACAAAGGCTTTGGCTAGGTCAGGGCAGGTGGTGTGCACTGTCTTTCCTTCATCCATGGCTTTGGTGATTGTTTCAAAGAAGTCAAGCAAGTTTAACAGGCATGATCTCCCTTTGACAAAACCAAACTGTGTGGGATCATGCGTTTGGAGACTGCCAATGTCCTCGTTTACAAGGTCCATGATAATGCACTCCCTGGCCTTGCAAATTAGGCTAGGTAAGCTGATCAGCCTATAATTGCCTGGGTCGGAGGATGCTCCATCTTTGTGTAGAGGGATGACAGTGGCTGTCCTCCATTCTGCTGGGATGAAGCCAGTGCTCAGGCTTTGGTTGAATAGGGTGTTTAGTAGTGCCAAGATCTCTTGCCCGAGTTCATGTAGGACACAGCCAGGGATGTTGTCGTGTCCCACGTTGGCTGTACTTTTTTTGCCTTTGACAGAGTATTAAATAACCTGCTCCCTGGTGATGAGGGGAGGCAGGTGAAGTTTTCACTGAATTTGTCTGCCAGCAGGTTGGCTATATCTATGGCATTTGTGAATGTGGTATTCTTGGCCACCAATTCAGAGCCGATTTGGGAGTTACCTTTGAGACTGCGGACGTATGCAAAGAAGGCCTTGTAATGGTCTTTTAGTGGATGTGGCAAGTCTGGACTCGAAGTTAGCCTTAGAGGATTTCACCAGTGACCTTATTTGCTTGTCCAGACAAAAGAGAGATTGTTTCCAACTTGTCACCTGCTCCTTCTTGGTCCTGGACAGCAATTGTTTACTTTTATAATATAGTATCTGTTTATTGCTGCTGTCCACCAGACAGGTTTACTCTTCCTTGAGGAAGATGATTTGGTCCTGTCAGGTATTCAGCTATATAGGTGCTCATACAGTTTTTTGGTGTAGGCTTAGACCTTAGTGTTGTTCCAACTGAAGGGATGGTGGCTGTGAAGCTGCTTATACCTGCTCTCAGGAGGTTGTAGTCAGCTTTGGAAAAGGGTTTTTTTTTTTACCTTGGCAAGGGGGCTGGGGTCATGGGAGATGGTGACTTCAATAGTGAATGCTTTATGGTCGGATCTTAGCAAGGAGGATGATGCTGTAGGGGTGCTACAGAGGCTACTCATGTTTGTTAGCACGAGGTCCAGGATATTTTCACCTCTTGTGGGAGTGTCGACCAGCTGATCTAATGCATTGGCAGTAACAAAGTCAAGGACTCCTCTGGGCATTCGTGTTTGGGCTAGAATAGGTCTTCCACTCTATGGTTGGGTAGTTAAAGTCACCCAGGATCAGAGTAGAGGGTTGAATTTTGATAGATTCATGTAAGTCCAGATAGGTGGAGTGGGCCTCCTGAGTCATGGTAGGGGGGTCTGTAGCTACCTATGATTTCAACAGGTGTTTTGTCAACAGTTAACTGCACCTGATATCTCCTGTGCGTCATACTGTTTGACCAACCTGGAGGTGTGTATGTTTTTGATAAATATTGAAACTACCACCTCCTTCGGCTTTGTAGCCCTCCATTTGGGGTCTGAAAGTATGGTAGGACAAGTAACCTGGTAAGGCTGTGGTGCTCTCCACAGCTTTGAACCAGGTTTCAGTGATTGCACAAATGTCAGCATGTTCCAGGGCGAGGAATGCTTGCAACGAGTGCAGTTTCAGGTTAGGACTCCTAGCTTTTTGCAGCATGACCTTTAAATTTCGATTAAGAAGAATTTTTCACACTGGTATTTTTGTCCTCATGACTTTGCCTAAAAAAAGGCACTATGGGGGAGACAAGAGCAGAAACCTGAAGCTCAGGGGAGACAGATGAAGGCCATATCTGACAAAGCATTGTGGTCTGTCAATCATGTCCTCCCAGGCTGTCAGGCACTGGATCCCCTTGGAATGACACCAAGTCAATCATTTTCTGTTTGTACCGAGACATCGTTATGGGTGATGGTAGGAGGCTGCTTAAGGCTAGGGGCACACCTGCCTGGGACACATTCAGTGAACTCAATCTTGTCTCTCTTCATAGTCCAGGGAGATAAGTCTCAAGTCATTCACACCAACATGGACTATGACAGAGTCATAACAGTATCTGTTGTTGAGAGACTTGAGTGCATGAGTCATATGGTGGACTCTAGCACCTGACAAGCAACTTACCCAGACTTTCTCCTTGTCTATCTGGTAAGGGGGTACATTTGTGTGTCTCATGATACAGTCTCCTATGACTAGTATGTTGGGTTTGTAGCACTCAGGCTGTGAGACACAGGCATGGTGCTATGTGTGGTGCTTGGTGCAGTGGGCTTTGATGTACTTCACAAACATTGCCTACCAATCAAAATAAAAACCACTGTGAGCACTCACAAAGCTGTACTCCTTTTAAGAACAAATAAAAAAAAGAGAGAGAGAGAGAAAAAAGTGATAAACATGTTATCCACACCACAGGTGGTAAGTAAACCTGTCACCTCAGAGGCTCTTCATTGCATCATCTTTTGTAGTACTTGGGCATTAATTTTACTGCATGTGCAAAATTGACCCAGACTTTGGAATAAAACAAGGGGGTGGGGTCATTACAGTAAAAGCACATGCCACGTTTCCCATGCAAGTTTTTAACTCACTTTCTTTTTATATTTCTCACTACTATATACTGTGTGCGCATTCCTTTTTGATTTGGGGTAAAACTACCTACACCATGACAGTAAGAGGCAAGGACTTGATCACTGCCTGCAGCTTAATGCAAAAGATCACTAAATCGCGATAATGTTCTTATTACATACATTGGTTAGCTATGATCAGATCCCAGGAAACTGATGCAGGAAGGAAAGGAGGTTTTAACTGCTCCAGCACTTGGACAGATGTGACTCTATACAACTCAGACTATTGGTATTTTATATAAACATATTCCTGAATTAAATCAAGAAAAATGCTGGAGCTGTTTTGGGTCCTGAACCACTGGGACTGGTTACTAGAACTATAAAACAACTTTCATTACTACACTTGGAGATTTTACATAACTATAGGATTAGAACATTGTGAAAAGTTAAACTTAAATTACTATATTGTGATCAGACTTCTAGACAGACAGAAAGGGTGTTCTGACTTTGCTAGTACTGGTTTAACTTGCTGTTCTATTTACTGGGGATGTTTGCAGGCCTGTAGCTAACTGCAAACAGTATGGCCTGGTCAAATTTCCCCTAGTATTATAAATACCATCTCAGGTCTCTCCTGAAAACAGGCTATTAGCATAGTGGGACTAACCCAATCAACAAAAAATAAATAAAAATTAATTAAACAGTACACTTTGTCCAATTCCTCATTGCAGGTGAGATATTCTGAACCAAAAACATATTACAGGAATTGCTACTTAAATATGTAGTCTGAATCATTGATCAGAGCCTCAGGATATAAAATATATGGTAACCGGTACTAACAGAACATGGGGCTACTTTGTGAGAAGCATGATGTTCCAAAGCTTTCCGTTTGTGCTTGGTATCATTAATTGTTGGCACCATAAGAGCACATAAATAGCAATAAAAGGCACTTTCACATCATGCTGAAATCCCTTGTCATTCTTCTGGAATGGTGACAGGGCAGGGGATAGGCAGTGGACCAATGAGAATAAAGGATTGGTCATCACTGATCTACAATGTTCAAATTGATTCAATCCTATTGCTGCCTTGATAAAATAGCCACTGGACAGAATTTTAACTGACATCCATGGACTCAGGGAATAACACAGCAATCACAAATGTCATGCAAAGTGCTACACAAAAACTTTTTCTTTCTCTGATCATTGCTTTCAATGTGCTGTTCGTGTCTGTGGAGCTTATCAATCAATGAAAACACACTCAAACTTGCATGGATTCAAGGGAGCCAGTAATCTACATACATTCCTTTATAAATAACACAGAACTATCACACAAACTATGCAAGGGTAACCATACAGATATAACCAATTCCATTTACCATAACAACTCACAAAATTACCTTAGAGGGATGTACACCTCCTTTAATACCAAAACCTCATACGACTATTTCAGCAAAGTGGTCTTAATGGCTACAAATAGTTGCAAATTGCATAAAAGAAACTAGGCAAAAAGTCTGGTTAAAAAGTGCCTTCTCTTAGCAAGACTACAACACGCAGGCATACCTTCTAATTGTCCAGTTTTTTGCCTCATATTTTTGACCTACTCCTCATAAAATATGTGGCTTTCTGGCAAATTACTGTGATGACCCGAGGACTGAAATCACTAAATAATGACATACATTTCGGATTCAAACTTCAACTCCTTCAGAAAATGTATGTTAACATACACAATGCTACTCTAGCAACCATCTAAGCTTACACGAATATTTACAATTTGTCCTTATTTTTGGGCCTTTGTCTCCACATTTTCTCAGGCTTTGTCCAGATTTCTTGCAACAACAGATGGAGATATGCACACAGATCTTTGCAGTAACAGTGCAGCCACACTAAAGTTAAGTGACATGCATAGCTGTCAACGAATCAAAGGCAAATCCAGAAATTATTAGAGATTATCAAGTCCTATTAATTTGACACATTGACAGAAGAAGATAGTAAGAATGGTAATTCTCGACTATCCACAAAGTATGCTACTACAAACGTTTCTACTGCACCAGTTAACTGCAGACTACCGTGATACTGCCTAACAATGCATAAACACAGCTATCAACTAAAAGTAACCGTCCAATAAAGAAAGAAAAACAGATTATACATCTAAGACTTAAAAAAGGCAAAATACAAACCGTTTCGCTTCCCGGAGTCTCGGTCACTGTGGTGCTGCAGGTTGGTGTCCCTGTCGATTCTGCCATATCTGCTCAGGATACAGTAATACTGCAAAAATGAGAAGATGCCGCTGTCCTCCGTACAACAGCCCCCGCTACAGTGGCATATATAGAGATAGCGTCGCCCACATTCGATTCCACTGTTGATTTTGTTGCCACTGTGGTACTTCCAAACTTAAGTAATGCAAGGACCTGTTAAGCTTTATGCTCTGGTACACCGGAAAGGAAACGTCAAATATATTATGCCTTTACGGGCAGCAAGTTTATACTATGCCAAATGCGAATAACGTAGTGGGGGAAATGGTCGCGGCTAGATTCCCTCGGCTGAAGGGACCTTGCTTACGTCACGTCCGACGTCACGGGGCGGGGTTAGCCCTTTCACACTTGTGGGTTAAGGGTTGCGCGTTACTGTACTTACTCCAAGTCTAGTACAGAATTGCGAGAAAAGGTAATTTTCTCTATTACATTACCGATCGGTTTTACTTAAAAAGATACGATTTTTGTGTTATATTTATCGATCTTTTAATCTAAGTAAGACATGATTACCCTTTTTATTTAAGTAACATATGATTCGCACATGCAACTGGAAGTCTGAGTTGGAGTTGCGAGAAACATTTTCTCTATTTTATTTATGGAGCCATTTCATCTAAATACTATACTGTTAGATTTTTTTGTATTATATTAATTGATGCTTTTTATCTACTTCTTAATCTCTTAGAGCAAGAAATCTGGACAAAGTCATTAATAAAACTGGGACAAATGCCAAAAAACAGTGACAATTTGTAAATATTGCTCTCGCAAACTTGTAAATATTGCTCTCGCAAACTTGTAAAGTTGATGCAGTAACAGGTTCACCATTAGCATGAGTTTTTGAAGGGTATGTAATCTGAAAAGAAAATATCTGTCGAGAAATCTGGATAAAACCATAACGAAAATGGGACGAAAGCCCAAAAATTACTCGTACAACCAAGTTGTACATAACAGGGTTTGTGGAAATGTGCATTTTCTGAAGGATTTGAAGTCTTCAGCTCAAATGTATGCATTATTTAGTGATAGAGATTCATGAACA